>NW_026273043.1:0-3404 GCF_000697945.3 Frankliniella occidentalis | reverse complement strand
AAAATTAGACAAAAATTCTAACAATTTTCATACCGCCTAGATGGAGCTTTGAATTTTACAAAGCAATTCATAAAATAATGACGTATGGTAGTTTGTTAAAAATGACGTTTTTAAAATAGAAAATTAACTGAGAATATTTTGTAAAATTACGATAATTGTTTTTACAGTGATATATGAAAATATGGCGTCGCAGCGTCGTTGTGAGGACATCTAATTTGAATAGCAGTATAGATCCATTCTAATGAGACAAAGATTGCGTGTATTGCATATTTATTAAAATGTGGAACTGGGTTCACCAGATATTATCACAGAGAAAATTCCTCTCGAAAGTACAAACATATGAATCATTTTCAGGAAAGTGATAGGAACACACACTGTACAAGTAAAATCTCCACTACAGTATCCTGCTACGTCAAAAAAAATACATCTTTGATATATTGAGTTATCTGATAACAAATAAGAAAAAAAGCAAATAACCACAAAGCGCATCTGTTCTATGCAGTTGACAGTGCATTGCAGGAAACATGAACGGTTTCCATTACAGCTAACTGTAATAATTTGTTAGAATACTTCTATCTCTGATATCTGATAAGTCTAAAATAAGCAGAAAAGTGTAGCAATTCATCTTTAAAACAAATGTTGGTATTTAACAGAATTGAACCTAAGGTACAAAAGAATATGTAAAGGCATTGTTGAAAATAACTCGCAACTGTTGATATTGTATGAAGAATCTTCTGCAAAAATGCACAAGTTGGCCTTACCATAGCTCACTACAACATATTACAGTAAATTGTATTTATTTATGCTAAAGCATTAGTGTTAGTGGTTAAGGAGTTCTGAAAACTCTGATACATACAGGAAAATGTTATATCAGAAGTTTAGTTTCCTTATCTTTACCTCCAAAATTATCAAATTTTTCCCCTAATCAGAGATGAAACAGACATAAGCTTGCTTGGAGGAGGTAAAAGGGTAACATACAACATGTATGAGAAAAAACATCTGAAATAACTGATGCACATGCATCAACTGGCCAAGTTTATTATAATTTCCTATCAGGTTCACAGAAGGCACTGATTTGGGTTCCGTGAGAATGAGAAATCACTCACGCACATAGGGCTAATTCTTCAAGAGGCTGACAGAAAAATGACTTAACAGGTACAAGGCACATAATACAAATCTTTGGACATGCACTCCATTGAAGTTTGTAAGGAGTAGTATTTCATTAAATATTTCCTTACACCACTGGTATGAAATGAAAGTAAAAATAGAAACAACACTTACAATGTTGTTGACATCTTACAGTTAACAATAATAAATTATGCTAAGACAAAATTTTAATAGCAGTACTGACAGCCTTTTGCTGAATAAGCCCTTTCTAATCCAACTATACAAAATACAGAAAAACTTAAAAGCAGAACAGATTTAATACAATACTGAAATCAACACAACTATTAAATTATGTTCAACAATAACGAGGTCTTCAACCTCTTTTGTCTACTTTCACAACACTATAGGTACATACATACAACTATACACAATCACAATACACATGTACTTGACTATACATACTTACATACAATTATATACATACATACATACACTCATTGAATAAAGTTAACAATTGAAAGTTACCTACTGCCACAATCTAGTGAAAGAAGAAACCAACGAATAAAATCTGCATTTAAGATTCCAGGAGAAGTTAAAATGTAACAACCTTGATTGAGACGTCACAATAATAAGTCTACAGCCATTTGATGGTAATATTTTGTTATGACTAATCTGGCGTTTGCCATGTAACACCAAAAATTGAAAGATAAGTTTCTTAAGTAAAAATAAATATAGTCAAGATGGACCTTAAAATCTAAACAAGTGGTCTCCATTTACTTCAGAAGTCAAATGAGCCAGTTTGTAATAACTTGTAATCCTTACCACAAAATTATTGTTTAAGGAGAAGTCCCCAATTGGGTTTACTGGAGTAAAAGATATAAAATACTACCGCCGAGCGCCATTTAAAGGCTGCATTAAAGTACCATTGAGGTAAGAATAATGATACATATTTTGTGAGTCTTGATACTGGGATTGTGCCATCATTTGTACGGGTAGTTGACCAGATTGGCTTATGAATCCTGCAGTGTTTGTGATATAGGGACTCTGTTCAAAAAAGGAAAAGAATAATGTTCATTAGTAAAGGATACCAAAAAATGAAATTATTTCAAAAAACATTAGCTGCATCATACACTTAGATAAAACGAAATTCCTTTACCTGTTGCTGCATACGATATCCATTGAATGAGCCATACTGAGCCATTAAATTGGGAGTCACACCCACTCCCATTCTTGATGAATGGAGGGAGGAATGTTGGACAGCCGGGCTGAGCGCAGCTGCATTACCAGGATTACTAGGATTGCTAGAGCTATTGGTGCTGGTCGAGTTGCTGCTAGCACTAGATGCAGTTCCTGCTGTAGTGCCACTACTATTGTTGCTGCTACTCCGGTTGGACCGGGAGCTACTGCCAGAGACATGGATCGGTGAGGGTAGAGTGCTCATACCACCTTGGCTCTGATAATACTTGTGGTAAAGAGGAAGGTATTCTTGACTTTGTTGGAAATTAGCATGAATGCCTATAAACAAGAAAAATAAAAATTGAGTCATAACATTTAAAAAGAAATTTTACCCAACAGTATAAATGTTTTAAGAGGTTGGCTCACCAGATGGAGAAGTAGAAAGACCACGTGAGTTTTGTTGCTGAAACATGCCATGGGTGCTGGGAGGAGAAGTCATGGACATATGGGGATGGTGGGAAGGCAGTCCAGGTGAAGGAGCGGTCATCATAGTTCCAGTGGGAGGAGTTAAACAATGCCCATGGCTAGGATTTTCAAGGCCATTGGTGAGTTGCTGCAGCTTTGCAAGACTGCATGATGGATTGGTTTGAGGACCAGTCCCACCATTGCGGGGGCTTGTTCCGGAAGTTGAGTTTCCACCTGAACTTGTCGGCTGGCTTGATGAACTACTGCAAGCTTGGAGTTGTGATCCACTTGAGTTGGCTGTACTCGCGGGACTGGGCCCAGAGTGAGAAGGAGACTGAAGACAAAAGAGACATGTGAAAAAGCCGAAAATTCTAGCTTAAAGTCAATGGCTGCACTTTGCTGCCCTGTGTAAAAAGTTTTCGTGATTTTACAAAAAAATGTTACGAAATGCTTTGTAAAAAATAAATTACGAAAATATTTCGTAAGTGTCAATTTACGAAACGTTTTGTAAAGTTACAAATATATTTCGTAACAAATGGAAATTTATGGGTTAAACGTCATAAAATTAGACAAAAATTCTAACAATTTTCATACCGCCTAGATGGAGCTTTGAATTTTACAAAGCAATTCATAAAATAATGACGTATGGTAGTTTG
>NW_026273042.1:0-1539 GCF_000697945.3 Frankliniella occidentalis | reverse complement strand
ACACACACACACACGTTTTGCCGCTACCGCTACATGGGGAGCCCGGGCCGAGATTTAATTAAACGTTTGATCAATAGCTGACCTGTCCGCCCCGCCCCGCCGGCCCCTGTGGCCCGAGGCCCCGCTCCCGGTCTATGGCCGGCTCGGCTACTTGTCGCCCGACTCGCTCGATTAATTCGCGCAGCATGCAGCGCAGAATGAGCAGCAGGAAAACGATTGCAGACATATTAACTGCAACACGGAGCCTGCAAGACGATAACAGTGCACGGGCCAAACGGTATATTGCCCGCGACACATGGCGCGCGCGCTCACACACACACTCTCTCTTATTATCCAGCTAACGACGAAATTATCGTCGACATAATTTACGCTACTCACTTCATTTATTGTAGCACCGTCGAGTCCGAACAGTAGTAGAACTTAATGTTGGCAGCCAGAAAAGTAGGAACTGGAAAAGATCGATATCACATGAATTTAGACAAATATTACAAGTGAAGCAATTAGCTTCTTATCGTGTGGATTGTTGTTTAGAATAATCGTCACAGGCTGTTAATCTCCTATGGCTGTGTTTTATTCATGTACATCTTGGTTTGGTGAGGTCACTGAATTTCTGAGGTAGTTGCGAACCAGACAGTTGTACTTAACTTTATGAAAGAACAATTTTCCTCCTACGGTCTTTTTAGATGTCCAGAGGTTGATCGTACTAACCACGCCCTGTTTGAAAGAGGAAAACAGGTCATCGAATTCATCGAGCATTTTCTGAGGGATATAAAGGGGTGGAGGGGTTTAATTCGGATCATGGACCCCACCGCTGTCACTGATATCGCGCAGTACAGTACCTACTCGCTGGAATGACAGCTTTTCAAAGCGCGCGCGAGGTATATGCATATTTCCATTCCCCATTCCCGACCCGACCGACCCAGCAAAATTACGGTAATAATCCGCCCCGCCTCAGCGCTGCTGCGCCCTGCCACACTTTTTCACCTCCATCAGTCTTCTACCGCCCCCTCCCTCTTTTCTGGCTGTGTGTTCACCGTGGGGCGATATCCGCCTCCGCTAACCTGCGTTGGCGACGCGACCGCGCCCAGGACACACGCGCGCGGAACGAATCGCCCCCGCGGAGTTTGTACCGCGAGAGCACCACACCCTCCGCCGCCCCACCCATCCCACGGAGAGGAGAGGTCCTTTGAGAAAACAAACAGCGCACCGCTCCGATTTAATTTGCTGCGTGTGGGCGGATGTGTGTTGCGAGGGCGGTAGGGAGGAACAGAGAGAGGGAGAGAGGGAGAGAAAGGGAGAGGAAGAGAGGGAGAGGGGGAGAGGGAGAGGGGGGGGATTGGAAGAAAAAGAGAGAGGAAAGTGATAGAGGATAGAAGGATAGAGAGATAAAGAATAGAGAGGAGAGAGGGATGATAGTGAGAGGATGGGGGATAGAGAGAGGACAGGGAGAGGGAGGGAGAGACCGTGGAGGGGAGAAAGAGATGAGGGGTTGGTATGGTGAAAGGCAGTGCGCGCGCGGCACGTGTACGGGGGAAAGGG
>NW_026273041.1:0-4836 GCF_000697945.3 Frankliniella occidentalis | reverse complement strand
GCTATGTCTCGATGAGGTCAAGGAGGGACATGACAGTCCTGAGGTTAAATGAGCTGAACTACTTCGGGTCAGGTGCAGCAGAAAAGAGATTTATTTCAGTGTGTCAGGAGAATATATAAACTTGGTTGCAGAAGACACACAGTATGACCAACTGTTAAACATCACAATATATCAATATGAATATGAATGAGCATTACAACAACACCCCTACTTAATGCGAGTAGTTTAAAAACAAAACAATAAATAGAATAAATAGAAAACATTAACATGCATAAAAGTATAAAAAGTGATTGTACAAAACAAGCAAGTGATAAAATATTAGTGCCATTATTTTTACACAATTAAAAGCAATGCATAATTTTATTATCACAGAAAATGCTTTAAGGAAGAACATTAATACACACCAATTTTTAGTTTACAAAATTTGTGCTTATTTGCTGGAAGAGATTTGGTTAAGATGTCTGCTGACATTAATTCAGTACGAAGGTAATTGAGCTTAACAATATTAAATTCTACCATGGCTCTGGTGAAATGATATCCAATATCAACATGTTTGAATTTACTGCTATTTGACAGGTTTGAAGCGATGAATTTAGCACCTTGGTTGTCACAATATACAGTGATTGGCCCTTGACGACCAACAAGATAACCTAGCAAACTAAACATGCTTTTGGCTTCTCTCGAGCCCTGACACAAAGCAACGTATTCAGCCTCTGTGCTGCTCAAAGCTGGAGACGGCTGTTTCTTTGCTTGCCAAAAGACGGCACCAGATTGCAAAATGCTGACGATGCCAGAATAAGATCTACGATCGGGACCATTTCCCCAATCTGCATCACAGAAGATTTCTATATCGTCTACATCATCAAAATGCTGCTCAGGTACAGACTCTGGAATTAAATGCTTTATTTGGTCTCTAATAAAGAATTGAATATCTGAATTTGAATTGCATGAATAAGTTAAGCAATGATCAATTGTGCCTTTCAAATATCTTAAAATTCGTTTAGCAGCAGACCAATGTTTGTAATCAAATTTACAGTTGAACTGACTTAAATAACTTATTGCAAACATTATATCAGGTCTTGTACAGATTGCTACATACATTAGTGAGCCAATTAATTCTTGATAGGGTACATCAGGTAAAGGAGAATCAGGAGATGGTGTACTTAGCTTGCAACCAGGATCCAGAGGAGTTGAGACGGGGTTACATTGTTCATAGTTGTACTTCTCAATAATCTTCTGAATGTAACTCGATTGATCAAGTCTAATTGAATCCTTGTCTCGTCTGACCCTGATTCCTAGGTACTCCGAGATTTCTCCCAAATTTCTCAACGAGACTTTATTGGAAAGTTGAAGAATGATTGAGTCAGCTGCCTGTTTGGATTCTGCGAACAGTAAAAAATCATCAACGTACAAGGCAAGTATAATCAGTTTACCCTCGTGGATTTTTACAAATAAGCATTGTTCATGAGGACATTTTTCAAATCCTAACTGTCCCAGAATCTCATTAGCTTTTAGGTTCCATGCTCTTGATGCCTGTTTCAACCCATAAATAGCTTTTTGCAATTTGCATACTTTCATTTCTTCTCCTTTCTTGATATAGTGTTCTGGTTGTTGCAGATAAACATCTTCATGCAGTTCACCATTTAGGAAGGCAGTAAGAACGTCTAGATGATAAAATTTCCAATTATATTTGGCTGACAAAGCAAAAAGCAATCTGATTGTGGAATGAGGAATGGTTGGAGAGAAGGTCTCCTCGTAATCAATTCCCTTCTTCTGAGAATATCCCTGGGCGACAAGGCGAGCTTTGTATCTTGTGGAACCATCCGATGACTTTTTCAACTTGTAAACCCACTTGGATCCGACGACATGACAATTTTGAGGTTTGTCTACTAATGTCCAAGTATTATTGTCAATCAATGATTTGTATTCAAGATCCATTGCTAGTTTCCAATCTTCTTTGTCTGTTCTAGACAATGCTTCTGACGAGGAAACTGGATCCTTGATGACTTCACAGAAATGAGCATAATAATACATATCAGGATCCAAATTTGGCTTCCTATCTCTGAGTGGATATCTCCTGTTTTGGACAGCAGGCACATTCGGCACAGCTGGAGGGGTAGGAGAATTCACAGGAATGTCATTCAAAGGTACACCATTTTCGTGAACGGCAGCATGATCCTCTCCATCTTGATGACCAACAGGAACATCCGGAGCATGGACAGCTTGAGGCATAGGCGGAGGCATGACAAAATCTGACACATATGTAATGGTGTCATAAGACTTCGTGGCCACATTACTAATTCTCATACCTTCAACAAAGTTTACATCCTTTGAGACAATAACTTTCTGAAAATCTTTAGGGTCGACAAAGCGGTAAGCCTTTTGAGTTTCAGAGTAACCTATGAAGAGTAAAGGTTCAGATCTCTCACTAAATTTACTTGTTCTCTTTGGTTTAGGAATGAGCACATAAGCGATGCTTCCAAAAACTTTAAGATGAGAAACATCAGGCTTCTTGCCATACCAGACTTCATACGGAGTAAGATTGCATGCTTCAGTTGGAGATCTGTTTTTGATATAAATGGAGCAAAGAACAGCCTCTCCCCAGAAGCGAATATCAACCTTTGATTCTATGAGAAAACATCTAGCTTTGTCAAGAACTGTCCTGTTACATCGTTCCGCCACACCATTTTGTTGTGGCGTGTGGATGGTTGAGGACTGATGAATTATTCCATTAGCTGTACATACATCATTGAACTGGGAATTAAAGTATTCTGTACCATTATCACTTCGCAGAATCTTTATCTTCTTTCCAGTTTGGTTCTCAACAAGTGATTTGAATTCAAGAAACTTTTGGAACACCATGGACTTATTCTTCAAAATGTATCCAAAAGTCATTCTAGAATAATCGTCGGTAAAGCAGAGCAAGTATCTACCACCTCCAAAAGTAGGAACATAAGGGCCGGCCACATCAGTATGAACTATACCCAAGAGTTCAGTGGCACGATTACTTTGTCCCTTTGGAAAGGGTTGACTGCACATCTTCCCTTCATAACAAGTAGTACATTTGAAATTGCCAACTGTAACTGAAGGAGTCTTCTTGGTAAGATTACCCTTAAATAGTTTCTTCATTCCATCAAAACTCATGTGCCCTAGGCGTCTATGCCACAACTCTAAGGGGCTCATGTCAGAATGAAGCTCATGAAAAGTTAATCTAGCAAAATTCTTATCAATGGGGAAGTTGTCTTGAAGTATGTTAGCACAGCGCAACTTGTACAGGCCATCGCTCTCTTCACCATGTAAAAGGAGGTTTCCCTTAGAGCCAATGACCTCACATGCGCTTGATGTGAACTTCACAGTTAAACCAATCTTTCCCAAGGCAGACACTGACAGCAAGTTAGCTGACAGGTCAGGTACGAACAAAACGTCTCTTATTATCTTAAAACCAGTGCTTGTCTTGACTCTAACATCCCCAATACCTTGACTAATCACTTTCTGATTGTTTGCTACGTAGATATCAACAGAAAAGGGTTTCAAGGATATAAACCAATGTTTATGGGTGCACATGTGCTTACTAGCACCAGAGTCAATAGTCCACTCAGCTGGACTGGGGTTGGCGACATAAGCAATGGCTAAGAGACAGGTTTCATTTAGGCTAATTCTTCTGAGACCAACACAGCTGGAGTAGTACTCACTGTTGCTAAGCTGGCGGTCTCTGGTACAGCTGGAGGGACGGTAGGGTTGTTTGCAAGATGAGCACGAGCAGGCTTGGGTCCTCCCTTCTTCTTCTTCTGAAGCTCGGGGCATCCTGGCTTCTTATGACCGGGCTTGTTGCAGTGGAAACAAATGATTTGTTTACTTGCTGACTGATTCATTCGAGAAGGGGCTTTCCAACGTGAAGTAGCTAGGGCACAAGAATTATCAACATTAGAGTTATTACGATGAGAGTCATGCGTCAATAATCTTGATCTGACTAAGTCAGAAGACAAAGCAGCTTCATCACTTTCCAGTGTCATTACTATAGGCTCATATTCTATAGTGAGACCACTAAGCATAACAACAGCTAAGAATTGATCTTCTAATCCTTTCTTCATTAACACCAAACGTTGTTGAAGCCGCATCAAGTGGTCAATGTATTCATTCATACTGGCAAACTGATCCAATGAAGATCTAAACATTGTCCTGAGAATGCTGCATCTACTTATGAGTCCACTTTCACCATAGGCTTTATGAAGTTTATCCCACATTTGTTTGGCGGAGTCCATCCCATAAATCACACTGTGAATTTCACTCTTCACATTTAAACAAAGTTTTGATACAGCAAGGTCATTCTTGTCCTGATCTACTTCGAGACCACAGACAACCTTCCAGAGACCCTCAGCAATTAGCATGGCTTTCATGACAAATGACCAGGACGCATAATTTTCCGCGCCACTAAGGTGCTTGGCCTCAGACATGTTACCTTGCGGGTGATGCACGGTGGTGGCATATGCCCGCTGCTGAAATCTTGGCTGTTCATAATTATTGTCGTGAAAACCGGGATTACGAACTTCTCCACCAGCTCCATTCTGCAGACCCCTCGCTCTACCTCTACCACCAGGCGACCCCATAGAATGGCGCCCCCCTCTTCCACCTCCACGGAAATGCCCTCTATTCCCATTTTCCAGAATTGGGCTGGCACTCCGGCTAGGGGGCCCATATTGTTCGTTACTGGGTCCGGCGTACTCCTCAGGAGTAAAGTCATCGCCGAAACGTTCCATGCTGAATTGAGGTTAGGGTCTTCTATATGATACCGGTGGGTTTACCTTGCGAAGCGTGACCTGGGGCCGTAACCTGTTG
>NW_026273040.1:0-4941 GCF_000697945.3 Frankliniella occidentalis | reverse complement strand
GGTGGGGGGGTGCCTGGATAGGTAGAAGGGGGAGTTGAGGGCGAGGCGGGGGAAGGGGTGCGGAAAGTCGACGGACAACCGGTCAGGGACCCCGACGGTCCCCTCACCTCACACGCACATTGACGCCCGCCATGGACGGGGCGCTGCTTCACGTGCTGGTCGCCGGCGCATTTGTAGCAGGTAGGCAATCAGGTGCTTAACGGGCAGGGGGGGGGGGGAGTTACCCAGGTCATGGCCTTCCCTCAACGTCCTTTGATGAAACGTATGATCTGCAGTCAATTTACAATTCAATTTTCTAAAGTTAATCCAGGGCCCTCACGCAGTCTCCTGGATGTACCGCAAAGTCGCTTTATGTCACCCATAGTCACGCTTGAAATGGCACAGCGCTATTGTTGTTTTACTTGCTGTGCGTGTGACATGTGTTCTATTTCCAGGTGGCGATGCTGCACCAGCAGAAATCGCGGTGAGTTGTGCAGTGCAGGGTGTAGGTGTACTTTAGCGAACGGAGGAAGAAGAATGGCGAGTAGAGGATAAAAACACGTTCCCGACTGGCCGAGCGAGGCCCTCCTCCCGCCTCTAGCTCACGCTATGGTAATGGGGGTAGAGGCTCGGCAAATCAGGAGCCTTCTTTATGTTCTACCTGCCATTCGCCTTCCTCTAAAAATAAATACTGGGATGGGTGTGGTGTACAACACATTGGTGCGGTCAGAACTTCACGGAACTTGGCGTGGTGCGGTGATGATGATGACCTGTATGTAGATCGTGCGCGTGATGCCTGCCGACGGGGAGCCACTATCAGCCCCCGGCATGCGTGACGACGTCCTGATGGTGCCGCTCGCGGGGGGCCCGGAGGCGGTAGCTGACGACGCCGAGCCGGACGCCGAGGGGGAGGAGGATCCCTGGGCGCTCATCTCCAGCTGGCTGGGGCTGGACGAGACCACGGCGGCGCCCGCGCCCGCTGCGCCCCCACAGAGGGACGAGGGCCCGCTCAAATACTTCTCCAGCGTCCAGTCGCAGTCGGACGGGAACGGAGACGGTGTCGTTCTGCTAAGGATCGCCCGCGCGCTCAAGTCCGTGCAGGACGCCGACGATGAGGTACGACCGCACGACCATTAAAGGTAATTCTGCACAAAGCCAGAGCTGGGACATGGTGTCGTGTGCAAGTCTCCGTCCGACACCCCTGACGCGCCTGTTGCAGCTGCAGGGCCCGGAGAGCCGCGTGCTGGAGGAGGAGGAGGATGGAGGCGTAGGCAGTCCTCTGGTGGACCAGGAGGAGCAGGACGCCGTCATCGGGGACGTGCGGCACGCCCGCGCACGGCGCGCGCTCCGCCTTGTCGTCCGGCAGGCGGCTCCCCAGAACGGCGGCCAGCAGGACCCCGGCGACGGAGACGCTGGGCGCGCGGACGCGTCGTCGCCCGCTCCCGCGCCGGGATCTTTCCTGGAGACCGTGCAGAACCAACTCCCGGGGCAGCTCCAAGGCCTCGGCGGCGCCATGGAGGACTCGCGGATGATCGTCGGCTCCTTCCAGGCCATCATCATGCCCGGCTCGGCCGCCACCGACGTCGGCCAGCAGATCCAGGGCTTCATCTCCAACATGCCTCAGGTGCCGCAGCTGCCGGCCGGCGGCGGTTGACGGCCGAGCTGCTGGCTGGAGCACTGGCTGGTGCACCGGGGGAGGCGCGGGCTGCGCACGAACAAACCGAAACGGGAGAACAAGTTGCAGCTTGCAACGCCCGGATGGGGGCGACTCGAACGGTTCGCAACCTAATCGCTTGACCCTAATCGCCCGTTTGAACAGCACCAAGTGAGGACGTTGAACCCAACTGCTGTATACAAGCCGGTAAAGGAGCAGGCCCGGTCGAAATAAAGAACGTTTTGGAAGAACTGTTGTTGTATCGTCCCTACACCACATTCACAGCACAAAGTGGGGGAAACTAACTGCCGTAAAAGCCGGTAAGGGAGCAGGCCTGATCGAAATAAAGAACACGTTTTGGAACAGCTGTTGTATCGTCCCTACGGTCCCTACACAACATTCCTCTGCCCGGGACGCGCTGCTGTCTGGCACAACGAGGATATCGACGCCCTTTCGCTACAAACTCACTCGTTCTCTCAACAAGATAAGAAACGAGTTGGACATTTGTAGCCGCCTGTTCTATCCCAGCCCAGACACTTTCATTAACGCTTGGGTTAGCCTTTTGTTCCTCTCGTGAATATTTTATCCGGAAGAACCATCATTTCAAGAGCGGCCCATAATCCAGTGGAAAAATTGGCAGTTAGCACGAACGACGTTGTCCGGTGCGACGAGTCCCGAGGCGTGCGCACGCGCGTGCACACTGCACACTCGTGTTCCCCGGACGCTGGCCCGGGCCGACACACGCGGCAGTTAAACGCGCTGCTAATCACAATTAGCATGAGAAGCGGGGAGTCATTTCTACTCCGCTGATGGATTGGCGCGTGGTCTCCCCTCTCCACCCCATCACTGTCTTCAGTTTCCCTGTTGCTCATAGGCCTAGAGAGACGGACTAAATTGTCTGATCCTCCCGAGGATCTTTGCCGGCGCCCCCCTGCCACATGTACTTCCGTGGAGCTACACTGTACAACACGCGAACGCACGCGATCGAGGGGCTTGCCTACACCGTGTACCAGGAGAGGGCGACAAAGGTGTATGCTACAGAAAACAGGGCGACTAACGACTAACGTTTCCTTCTTTGTCGCTTCCTCCTGGTACACCTTTGAAATCACAGTGGGCTGGTTTGTACCGCCACCGCCGGGCGCCATTGTCGTACACGTTTGAGCGAACGGGGTAAACCTACATTACTGAGCCCACATAGTATCGTCCAGCATGTACGTCCACTTTTTACATATTTAATCGGCAGACCTACGAAAGTTTAGCGCCTGCGAGACTCTGGGTAGGCTATCCCGCTGTACACATATGCACTGAAGGCAAAGCTGTTGCCTACCCACCAGGCGCCATTGGCCCACATCGGCGCTTCCAGAGGCTGAACTTTGCGGGCTCGTAACCGGCGAACGACGGACGTACTTTCTGGATGATTCCCATGCGAGTGGTAGTGGTACAGGTACAACACCGTGTCATGACTATGAACAAATAGATGGCACGAATCAGCCACTGCACCAGGTTACGCCGCTGTAAATAAAACTAGCTCAAATCTAAATTGATTTTAGAAATAAATTGAAGGGCGCGAATAGGTATTTGTCGCGAACAGACCGAAGTAATTTTCACTCCACCCTCAGGTGCCTGTGACAAATGGGGAGCAGTTTGCCGCCATAGTGTCCAGACCAGTTCTGCCGAAAAAAACAACACGATACGTATAGTGTCGGCCTGTGGGGCTGAATGGGCGGTTTTTCAACGCCAGAGGGGCTCCAGTGATATGCATATGTGGGCCGGATTTCGAGCGCGATACTAGACCACCGTGCGGGACCCTGCCCCACACTGGGCACGATCCAGGCCCGCAGGAGGGCTGCACACCGTCGGGAACCATGCGACTACGAGGAGGCTCCGTCGGCTCCGTCACCGTCATCGTGGCGGTCTTGGGTAAGAAAAGCCTTGCCTCCCGCTCAATACTCTTAGAGAAGGATAGTCGCACTTCTTGCAAGCGAAGGACTAATTGTTCCACTGTTACACGAGTAGAAAATTAAGAGCACAGTTTGTTTTTTTTGTTTTTGACCTTATGCTCTTGTAAGAATAAGACTGCCCCAGGGTGTTGCATCTTCAGAGGAGGGCGTAAAAGTGGCCAAGACGGCCAAGATAAGAACAAATATGACATCCTCAATCTATTTCCCCTCGTGATCTTTCTTTTTGTGCTCGCCTCTCGTCAAGTGTTTTCGACCAACCCCGGCTTCAAGAGATCAGCCCTGCAACTGACTGTTGTTTCGGTTCTAGGAATCCTTGTGGGCGTCTGCGTCGAAGCGGCGCCCAACCCTGACGGGCTCACTGAAGGCCTCGACGAGGACGACGACGGCCCTGCTGGCGGCGCCGAGGGCAAGGGCTTCTTCGAACACATCGCCTCCGCTATCCAGAACGCCATCGGCAACAAAAAGCCCGAAGAACCCCCTGCCCCTGCCGGACCCCAGTACCCCACCACGACCGAAGGGCCGTACACCACGACCTCGGAGCCGTACTCCACAACCGAAAAGCCGTACACCACGACTGAGGAGCCGTACTCCACGACTGGGGAGCCGTACACCACGACTGAGGAGTCGTACTCTACGACGTCAACCTCAACAACGTCGACCACCGCGTCTTACGGTTCGAATGAGGTCGAATGCTCCAGCTGTCCCGACGGAGGGTATGTGTTTCCTGACTCTGGAACCACGAGCAGCGCCAGCAGCAGTTCCAGCAGTTCCAGCAGCTCCAACAGCGGCTACGGCAGCTTGAACAATTCCAGTTCTAGCGCCGGCGACGAGGACATCCTCGGCGTGGACTGGGAGGATGTGTTCGGTCCCTCCAACCAGGCGGAGGTGGACGCGGCCCACGCTTAGCAGATCACCGCCCAGTTAACTAATAAACCTAGCCATTCGGCCGAAACATCCGCCCTATCCTATATCTTAGAATAACCAGTCGAAACTTCGCAGGTCCTTACCAAACACAACCTTCGTGCCAGGCAGCAGCGCGAAGTGAGTGACTCGGTGACTCGGTCCAGGCGCATCCCGGGCGTGGCGTGGCGTGGCGTGGCATGGCGTGGCGTGGCGTGGCGTGGCGGTCCGGCGTGCCACCAGGCCCTTGGACGTCGCGTCGGCCCGCGGGACGAGACGACCAGACAGACTGGCACGGATGTTGCCAAATGATGGGGGCAACACCGGCCGACCCGACAGTAGATCACAGCCAGTGAATGGCGCTGGCGCTCCGTGCCCTCTCCTCCCCGCTCCGCTCCGGTGACATCTCTCACTTGTTTTATTCGCGCGGCCCGGGGGCGGGGGGGG
>NW_026273039.1:0-2160 GCF_000697945.3 Frankliniella occidentalis | reverse complement strand
CCCCCCCTCTTCCATGCACCTCTAAGGGTCCCGTAGTCTCTGTCGGTCACCAGGACGCTCCTGGCGGCCGGGATGCTGCTGCACGCCCTCGAGGCGCTCCCCTGGACCTCGGTGTCGCCGCCGCCACCGTGTGGGTGCGTGTCCCGCCCCGCCAGGCTCAGCGCCGCCCCGTTGATCGCCCTGCTCTGGGAGCAGGTGTGTCGGCTCAAGGTCCGCACGCGCGTGAGGTCGCTCGAAGCGAGACCGCGTCGTCGTCGACTCTGACCGACAAACGCCCAGTCCACCGCGGTTGTCCTTCCCCAGGCCCGATGCTCCCAGACTGGCGATGCACCCGGCACCGAGTCGGCGGGAGGCCCCGCGCGAGGCTACTGCAGCCGCTCCGCCCAGACACAGGCGTCGTGTCTCAGGCGCTGCGAGGCGTGCTGCGTGGCCGAGGCCGCCGTCAAGGCGTTGGTGGAGGCCTTCTGCAGCAAGCTCGATGAGCCGTCCGTGGCTGAACAGAGGTAAGGGCCTTCTTCGAGCGGCGCGCCGCCGGCCTCCCCCCGGTGACCCTTGCAGGTGACTGCGCGCCTGCCCAGGAGTCAGGTCGCCGCCAGCCTCTGCCCCGGCCGCCTCTCCCAGTGGGGCGCGATGCGAGCGCTCACGACCGCGCTCTGCAGCGACCTCGACGCCGTCCTCTGCAGCAAGGGCGCGGCCCTCGCGGCCCTGGAGGTGGAGCGGTCCGCGTCCAGGGAGGCCTCGCGCGAGGCCCAGCAGCTCGCGCACCTCGCCGACCGGCGCGCCGAGCAAGGTGGCGCACCCGGGCGATGCTGCTGAGTGCCTATTTTGTCTGCGTCATATTCACCCCCCGGTGTGTCGCCGTTTTGCATGCATTCAGCGGAGGAAGGTCGGTCCTTGGCCGAGGAGTCGAGTCACGCCGCGAGAAAGAGGGTGTCGGAGCTAGAATCGCAAGGTAGACGTTGGCGTGGGGCTTGGAGGCTATCAGCCTGTGTGTTGGGCGGCTGTTAGTAAGTGACGTGGACGTGGGCTGTCCTTCTCGCCAGAGCGCACTCGTCTAGAGGAAATTGATCGCCTTCGCCGGGCCCTGGAGGCGGCACGCGGCCGCGAGGCTGACCTCCAGGAGCAGCTGCAGGCCTCGAGGAGCGCCGTGGAGGAGGTCAACGCCAAACTGAGGTGCACCGAAGAGGAGCTCCGGCGGTGCAAGGTCCACGCCGAGGCCGTGACCGAGGCCCTCAAGGTGACGGTGACGAGGCCTAAGGGAGCGGGAGGGGCGGCACGCATACTATGGCCCAGCATCACAGCCGAGCCTCTGCGGTCTCCATTCCAGGCGGAGCAGTCCAGGCTGCGGAAGCAGGTGAAGCACTCCCAGGAGCGCCACGCCCTGCTGTTGAAGTACCCCGACCTCCACGGGCCGCTCCAACCACTCCAGCACGGTAGGACCTCAGGGCAGGCCAGGGCTCGGGTCTAGGTCAAGAAGATTGCATATCCGTTTTTATTCGGACTTCCCTTTCCTCTTTCGCCAGAGGCCGGCGACCCCGTCCTGGACATGGAGTGCCAGGTGCAGGCCAACGAGGTGCGCGTCTCTCTGCTGACCACGCAGAACGAGCGGCTCAGGGCGACTATCGCCAAGCTGAGGGTGCTCGCCGCGTCCGGCCGCCCGCCCACGAGGAACCACTCCAGGCGAGCATTCTCGATGGCTAAGAGTCACAACTATTTCACGCTGTTTGAATACGCCCTAACCATGGCCCTCGGTCTCCTTCCAGGCCGACCTCGGCGTCCTCTCCGTGTCCTTCCCCCTCGACGCCGCCCGGCACCCGCCCAATAAGCCCGAGAAGACCGAGTCTTAATGAGACTTTTTAGCTTTTATCTACAATTGTTATCTCAACTAATAACATGTGAACGTCTATTTTCGAATAACTGAATAAAAACTTAAGTAGGGTATTGTGAGTATCACGAAGTAAGCCGGAAGACCGAAGTTACCCGCTCAAATACAAAGTTGGCGCCAGTCAACGTTATTTGCAGGAAATTTGTTTCCTGCAAATAATGCCTTTCTGTGCCTTTTCGTAATGTGAGTTAGGAATCGTAAAATCATCGCGAGTGCGCCACCATTTAAATTACAATTATCCCATCAAAAGCCGTAAAACACTCCAATCCACTCCT
>NW_026273038.1:0-8633 GCF_000697945.3 Frankliniella occidentalis | reverse complement strand
GGGGGGTTGACGCCCAGGCGGGCGGGCGGCCGGGCGGGTGGCGCTTGCGGCGCGGCCGCGGTATAGTCTTGACCCCCTGATGACTCCCAATTGGACGATGCGGAGCGCGGCGAGCCAATGTCAGATCTAGGAGCACGAGGAATGCAAAGGCCGGGCAGCCCTAGGCGCCCGCCAGGGGCCGCGCACCACAGACATCCTCTGGAGCGATCGTTATCAGCGAACACGGTTATTGCACAACTTGGGTGGCCGCTGTTTCCTACCTGACCGGCACTCGGACACCGCCCCCGCTCCCATGGCCTTTGGCGGCCTTGCCGGGGCATTGATCTGTTCGTTCAGTTGGCGCGCCCCGCCCGTGGCGCCGTTTTGGGCGGAGCCCCTGCGGAGTCGGCAGTCCCGCCGGGCGCGGCTGCCGGGCGGCGGCCTACCTCACCGTTGTCGGGGGCTCTCCGCCCGCTCCGCGCAGGGCCGCAGGACCACTCCACAGCTCGGCCATGGCGGAGTAGGGGTGGGGGCGGGTGGTTGGTTGGTCGGTCGGTCGGTCGAGGGCCGAAATGCGCATGGGATGCGTAAACTGGCGTAAAAAAAGACGAATCAACTCGAAAGTAGATATAGGTAACAAAACATTTTCGGAAAGGGGTAGGTACAAGGATTATTAATCTCGAATGATATTGGCACCTTGTGAAGCCAAGTGTTGACATTAAGAGGTTTCGAAAGACGATTCAGCTCTAAGTTACGACGGCCGTTTTAAAGTTGTTTCTCTTGTTTAGAGACGTCGTAGACTCTAACAGAATCCGAGCCGATTATTTGCTTGACTTTCAGCTTTCTGGTCGAATTTTTAAAATTTATGTCCGACGCCTGGTTTTCGAGAACGAAGCGTTTTTAAGCTAGCAACGGCGCGGCAGAGCTTGGGATCCGTGCGCGGAGCTGGGCGCCCGCGTCTGCTGGTCTGCACGGGAAACGTACAGGTTCGGCCCGCCGAGCGACTGGGTCCGCACCGCACGGGAAAAGCACGCGAAAGGCACAGATTTGCACGCGTCTGCACCGAGAAGCCATAGCTTTCGCCTTTCCAAATATGTACGGTTACATGCATTTTTGAGTTGATTCGGCTTTGTTACGCGTTGTATTCCATGTACATCTCGGTCCTCGACAAAGTGCATAAGAACTAGAACCCCCAATCAGGCAGACAGAGACGGTGCCGAGATAAGGTCCCATAACGAAGGGCGGAAGGCCTTTGCCCCTGCGTGGAATAATTCACCGAATTTGGGCTACTGGGGCAATGACTGGCGTCGATTGGTGCTATCGCAGTGGCGGCTATCGGGCCACGGCGATCGTTCTGGAGCTGCACCGCATGCAGTGAGAGTGCAGTGAGATAAGTCTACCACCCGTGAGACTACGATCAAACTACAATACTGCATAACAATTATTGGCCACCTGGGCGATAATAAGCAATGGTGCCAGTTAGTTGAGCTTTGTTTCTCTTAAATCAAATCGTCAGTGCAGTTCTGCGAAAGTACTTGTATCGAGCGTCCTCCTCTCCGATATCGCATCCCGATCACGCGCCCCCGCTTTTGTCGGCGTCTAGTTATCTATGCCGTCTCGTCCGGCCCGGCCTCGAGCCCGGCGAGAGCCCGGCAATGCTTGGTGGACTTAGCTGATCCTCGTTATGTAACAAGGAGCGATACGGGATATGCTCGGTCCTCGGCCCTCGGGCGCCTGTAACCTGACGTGTCGCCATAAACGATCGGCATATTCGTAACGCTACATGTTACGTGATTAACGGTATTTGTTATCTTTTAAAACACAGATTCTTGATCTTGCCAGAATTCACATGACAAGGTGACCAAGGACGACGCCGCGCCATGGGGGCTTTCGATGACTTTTGCGGCTCGCCGTACTGGGTGAGTGGCGCGAGACACTGCTCGTACCAACCATGCCCCTCTCCCTTTTTCATAAAAACACGTACTTTAATAAAAAGAACTACACCCCCCACCCCGTCCGTTGACCGTCCGCGCTCATCCCACCTGTCAACGTTGACGGCCGTGTGCTTCCCTGCAGAACACGACGCGCACCTGGGAGTCGGACAACCCCGACTTCACGCCGTGCTTCGAGAAGACCGCCCTCGCGTGGACTCCGTGCATCTTCCTGTTTGTCTTCTCGCCCCTCGAGGTCTACTACATCCGCAGCAGCGTCAACGGCGAAGTCAGATGGAACTGGCTCAACTTCTCCAAGCTGGTGAGCTTCCCCGCCCGCTCTATGGACGGATGCAACAACTGCGTAGCCCGACTACATGATGGCCTCGATCCCGCAGGTACTCAACGTCCTGGCGCTCCTCTTGAGCGCCGCAAGCCTGGGCGGCGCCATCGGCAACCCAGACGACTCCTTCGCCGTGGACTATGTGACCCCCGTCATCAGGATGGTGTCGTTCGTGAGTAGACGCGTCTCTTTGCTACTGTCTCGAGGTTGACGCGTGGGCTCCGTGCCTCAAGGTGCCGCTCTTGATGCCCCGCAGGCGTGGGCCGCCTTCCTGCTCGCATGGAACCGCAGCCGCGGCCTCCGGACGTCGGGGCTCCTCACGCTCTTCTGGTTCCTCACGGCACTCTTCAGCGTCGCCGAGTTCCGCACCGAGATCAACACGGAGACGAGCGAGGTAGCGACGATTGAGGGTTGGAGAAAAGAGCGGGTTGGGGGAGTGTTTCCCCATCTCGTTCCACACGATGTTGATGTGTGCTATGTTTAAACCCCTATAGCGCACGGAGTCTGAGCGCGGTCAGCTGCCGTTCGTGCTCACCATGATCCTCTTCCCCGCGCTGGTGCTCATCTTCCTCTTAAACTGCCTGGCGGACTACGAGCCCGTGTCCTCCCCGTTCACCAAAGTTGAGGTAGGCTCACCCGAACGGAGCCGCAGCGCAGCACTCCTGATGCTGGGTCGCACGGTGATTTAAAAAAATGCTTCGCAGGACCGCTGTCCCGAGTTCGACGCCTCCTTCGTGAACAAAATCTTCTTTGTCTGGTACGATAAACTGGCTTGGAAGGGGTACAAGAGGCCGCTCGAGGAGAGGGACCTCTGGGAACTCAACCCCATGGACTTGTCGTCCGGCGTGCTGCCAAAATTCTTCTCGCACTGGAACAAGCAGAACAAGAAGGCGGACGCGTAAGTTGGCCATGAGCTTACCCTGCAGGGTCATGACCCCGCTGTCACTCTCGCTCTCGCTCTCACCGCCACAGGCACATTCACGCTCTTGTCTCGTTTCTCGCAGGAAGGCATTCGCGACGGGTCAGCCCAAGAAGCTCGTGTCGGTGCTGCCCGCGCTGTTCCGCTCGTTCGGTGGACCGTTCCTGTTCGCGGCCGCCATGGAGCTGGTCGGAGACATGCTGGTGTTCGTCAGCCCACAGATCCTCAAGCGGCTGATGGCCTTCACAACGGACCTGGAGCAGCCGCTGTGGAAGGGCATGGTGTACGCGGTCGCCATGCTCGTCACCGCCCTGTTCCAGTCCCTCCTCCTGTCGCAGTACAACATTCGCATGAACATCGTGGGCATGCGAGTCCGCACGGCGCTGGTCGCCGCCATCTACCGTAAGGTAACCACGTACATGAAGCACGCAGTGATCCCTTAAGACTGCCCCTGCTGACGCCTACTCGTTCCTCCAGTCCCTGCGCATGTCCAACGTGGCCCGGAAGGACAAGACGGTGGGCGAAATCGTGACGCTGATGTCGGTGGATGCTCAGCGCTTCCTGGACATGGGTGGGCTCATCACCATGGTCTGGTCGTCTCCGCTGCAGATCATCGTGGCCCTCTACTTCCTCTGGGACATCCTCGGTACGTCACAGGACCGACCCTCGACCCGGGACACCAGGACCAGGAGGCGGTTCAATCGGAATTTCACGCAAACTCAACCGACGTCTTTCCGCCATTTGCAGGTGTCGCAGTGCTCGCTGGACTCGCGTCCATGATCCTGCTTATTCCAGTCAATGGCTGGATCGCAAACAAGATGAAAGTGCTCCAGATCAAACAGATGAAGAACAAAGACGAACGAGCCAAACTTATGAATGAGGTCAGCGTTGCGTTCTAATCTAGCTATAATGTACCGGGTGTAACTGTGAATACGCAGCAGTTATGCGGGAGTGCATACTCAGTATGGGCGCAGGGGCCGTGGCCCCTTACGGGTGTAAAGAGTAGGCAAACCCGCAACACTTCTGCGTATTCACAGTTACGCCCAGTACAGACATTGAAATGTTTGCAAACGAAGAGTTTCTTTTTGCAGATTTTAAACGGCATGAAAGTGCTCAAGTTGTACGCGTGGGAACCCCCCTTTGGCGAGAGAATCAACCAAATCCGACTAAAGGAGATGGACGTTCTGAAAAAGTCTGCCTACTTGCAGGCGGGAATTTCCTTTGCCTTTACCGTCGCGCCGTTCTTGGTGAGTCAAATGCCCAAGGGGTGCTGTCGTTACCAGTTAAGACGCCCACCTATACGTATCGTTCCTTAATGTCCAGGTGACCCTCGTCTCCTTTACGACATTTGTCCTGATAGACAAGAACAACATCTTGGACGCGCAGACGGCCTTTGTGTCACTGTCTCTGTTCAACATTCTGCGCTTCCCCCTGGCTATGCTGCCTATGGTCATCATGATGGTGGTGCAAGCCGGCGTGTCCATCAAGCGTATCGACGAATTCTTGAACGCACCCGACTTGGAGGAGGACAGCGTGCGCCACGACGTCGAACAGGCAACAAGCAAGTCCCACATTTGACTCGTACCGGGGTGTATCAGAGCATCAGAGCACGCTGCCTGCAGTGTTGCAGGTGTTGCAGATTTGCCTACTCCCTCCGTCCGTAAGGCGCCATGGCCCCTGCGGCCCGAGAAGATAGGCAATCCCGCAACACTGCAACGTCGGCTCTGATACACTCGCTGTAGTATACCGGGTGGCCGACTCACGCCGCGTACGTTCGCAGTAAGACTGCACCGCGTACAAGGGAGCGGGTGGGTTTGCTTATACCGGGTGATTCAGAGCACCCGGTACTCGCTATCGACCCCACCACGGCTCCTTGCGGCCCCGTGCGAGTAGGCAACCTGTCCGCGCGCGTGCGTGCGGTACAGTGCAACTACGGAAGTGCGCGGTGTGGGCCAGCCACCTAGTACAAGTATACATGTCCACGACTTTTTGAAAACGTTCTCATTGTATCGTTGTCACCGCCCCTAACCCTCAGGAGACCGCTGCCCCATGAGTGTGAAGGACGGAACGTTCGCATGGGGGCCCGGCGAGGAGCCCGTCCTCAAGAACATCAACATGTCTGTGTCCAAGGGCAGCCTCGTGGCCGTGGTGGGCTCCGTGGGCGCGGGCAAGACTTCGCTGCTGTCGGCGCTGCTCGGCGAGCTGGAGAAGCAAAGCGGCGACGTCAACTCGGTGGTGCGTACTGGGGGACTTGGGCCTCGCCGGCGTCGCCGTGGACCCCACTAACACCTCTGCTCGCAGGGCTCCATCGCGTACGTGCCGCAGCAAGCGTGGATCCAGAACGCCACGCTCAGGGACAACATCCTCTTCGCCAAGCCGTACGACGCGCACCAGTACGCCAAGGTCGTGGATGCGTGCGCACTCAAGCCCGACCTGGCCATGCTTGCCGGTGGAGATCAGACGGAAATCGGCGAGAAGGTAAATTGGTCTTGCTGGTCGCGACCAGAGTGACGATGCTGTCGCTATGCCCTGGTGGTGACTACACCCGTGTGTTCTAGGGCATCAACCTCAGCGGCGGCCAGAAGCAGCGCGTGTCCCTCGCCAGAGCCGTGTTCAACGACGCGGACATTTACCTCCTGGACGACCCCCTGAGCGCGGTGGACAGCCACGTCGGCAAGCACATCTTCGACCAGGTCATCGGCCCCACGGGGCTGCTCAGACAGAAGGTGGGTGTTCGCATAGGACGATGGCGACGCACCATCCGTCTCCCCCACTGACATGAAGCCTGTATTCGTGTTGGCAGACCCGGGTGCTGGTGACCCACGGCATCGCCTACCTGCACCGAGTGGACCACATCGTGGTGCTCAAGGATGGTACCATCAGCGAAGAGGGCAACTACCAGGAGCTGATGAAGAACAAAGGCGCCTTCGCCGAGTTCCTCGTGCAGCACCTCCAGGAGGCGGAGGAGGTCGACGACGAGGTCGCCGAGGACCTTCAGGAGATCAAGGCGCACCTGGAGAAGGCGGTCGGCAAGGAAGAGCTGCAGAGGCAGATCTCGCAGGCCTCGCTCATCAGCAGTGAGGGCATGCGGTCCCGGAAGGGCTCGGTGGCCAGCGGCTCCAGGAAGGGCTCGGTGGGAGGCTCTCTGATCCGGTAGGACAATTTGGATTACAGCTTGATTATCATCTTTTACGCTATGATCATTGATCTACAATAAACACGACCAGGCACGGGTCGGGACGGCGGCGCTCGAGCGAGCTCAAGCCCAGCGAGCTGCCCCCAAAGGTCGACGAAGTGATCGGGCAGAAGCTGACCGAAGTGGAGACCATGGAGCTGGGCAGCGTGAGTATGCTTATGGACCAGGACCAGGCGGCTGACTGGCTCCGCCCACTTTCGCTGCGTGCGGGTTGCCTATGTTCGCTCAGAGCAACAAGGAGTAATCATCGGAGACGCACGCAGACATGCGGTACATCATAATTTCGAAAGTGGGCGAGGCCAATCGTCACGTGGGGCTGTGCTTAAACCACCTGACGTTAGTGGTGGGGATCCACTCTATGTAATCCCAAAAGTCTAAGGACGGTCATCGGAGTCGATAGGAGCTCCATAATGTTTGTATTCCGGGGTACAAATATCATGGGGCCCGTATGGGCTCTAATGTGTACGTCATGTTACTTTGGTTGGAAACATCACAATGTTTTCCCCCTCCCCGCCCCCCTAAAGTCACGTGGTTTGGGCACAGCTCTTCCCTAAAGACAATGTTGCCTACCTTACCTTATCGAAGAACGCTCTCGACCCGCCCATTCCTTTTCCAGGTCAAGCTGAAGGTGTACTGGCACTACATGCGGAGCATCGGCCTCATGCTGTCCGGCCTCACGATCCTCTTCAACGTGTGCCTCCAGGTGCGATGCTACGGGGCTTAGTGCGACTGTGCACTGATACAACCTTGCTAAGGATTCGTCTGCTTGGTTAGCCTACGAAGGCATTTCTCCGCAACTAAGCAGCACGACTATTGTAGTGTCGGGGTAATATGTACGCTCTGTTTATTGTAGGGCTTTTCCATCGGTTCGAACGTTTGGGTTGACAAGTGGACTGATGACGCGAAGATGTACCAACCTAACCTACCCGACTTTGAGTCGACGCGGAACACCTACCTGGGAGTGTACGCTGCCTTCGGTGGCGCGCAAGGTAACACCGACGATGGAAGTTTGACTGTGGGACTTGGCTCTGTTTGAAGTGCGTGTTTACGTGGCGAGTGCAAACATGTAACCGCGCGGCCCGTCTCAGAACGGACCCTACTCACTACTCCCCCCTTTTTACTCCACCCCCCCCCCCAAAGAAAAAGAGAGAAAAAGGTAATAATCCATTTTCCGTTCCTGCCACTAGGGTCTCGGTCTAGGGTCCCTTCGATGATCACTGAAAGGTGTAGAAAGTAAAGCTTGGATTTGCGTTTAACGCGCTTTAACCAGCCGGAGAGTAACCTCTACACCACGCCTTTCTCGCAGCCATCTTCAGCATGACCAGCTCGTACGTGTTCGCCATTGGCTGTATCGCCTCCTCGATGGACCTCCACAACAGGATGTTCCGACGTATTCTCAGGTGCCCCATGTCCTTTTTCGACATGACGCCCATCGGCCGCATCTTGAACCGCTTCACCAAGGACATCGACAATGTCGACAACGTTCTGCCCTTGCAGATCCGACAGGCCCTCAACCTCCTATTCTCCGTGAGTCGAATGCTCGGGCTCGGACGCCCTCCACTATCGCACTTACTTGCAACTGTCGGGTGTCATGCCATCTCTCTATCTCTACCCGTCTCTGCCCACAGTGCGTGTCGACGCTGGTGGTGATCTCCATCAGCACGCCGCTCTTCATCTCGGTCATCATCCCGCTCGGCATCGTCTACTTCTTTGTCCAGCGCTTCTACGTATCCACGTCCCGCCAGCTCAAACGGCTGGATGGCGTCTCCAGGTCCCCCATCTACTCGCACTTCAGCGAAACGCTGACTGGAAGCTCGTCCATCCGGGCGTACGGCGCCGTCGACCGGTTTATCGAGGAGGTGGAGTCCAGGGTGGACAAGAACCAGAAGTGCTACTTCCCCGTGGCCGTGGCCAACAGATGGCTGGCGGTGCGCCTGGAGACGGTGGGCAACTCCCTCATCTTCTTTGCAGCACTCTTTGCCGTCCTCCGGCGCGGAGACATCAGCGCCGGCAGCGTCGGGCTGTCCATCAGCTACGCGCTGCAGATCACCCTGGCGCTCAACTGGCTCGTGCGCTTTGTGTCCGAAGTGGAGAACAACATCGTGTCGGTGGAGCGTATCAAGGAGTACGAGGAGACTCCCCAGGTCAGTCGCGGCCGCCACTACTTGCCCTTCCCCTTTCCCTCCTACCTCCCCAAAACACCTCTTTTCTACCGCTCTTCCACCTTCCACCTCCACCCCCACCTCACCCCACGTCCACCCCCAC
>NW_026273037.1:0-2718 GCF_000697945.3 Frankliniella occidentalis | reverse complement strand
TGGCCAGCCCCGGGGACCAAACAAACCTGTGCGATAGTGTGTACCGAGTCTGCGCGGGGCCCCGCCCGACGCAATAAATATCCATGAGGGTCATGAGGTTGGTTCACTAGCCGGCCAGCCTTGCCCCGCCCCGCCCCGCCTCGCCACGCCACGCCAAGCCACGCACGGTTTGTTGTGTGCTCCTGCCGGGCCGACCCCGGGCCCTCCCCTTGGGACCCCACACCAACGCCACGCCGCTCTCCAAAACCACCGGCGAGATCCACTCCACTCCACTCCGGCCCCACTCCGGCCCCACTCCACCCCCACTCCACGACTCCCCTCCTCCCCGACCAGCAGATGTTTTCGAAGGGAGGTCTCTTTCCGTTCTCTCCCCGCTCGCCGCCGCCGCCGCGTCCACCTCCCGAGCCGAGCTCTTTAGAGGCCACTGCTGCAGCCCATTATTATTTACAGGGATCTGAAGGAAGGACCCAGGACACGATGCGTGGAGCCGGAGTAGACGACTCCTGGGCTGAGCTGCGCGCTTCTCTGGCTGAGCTGAGCCGGTCGAGCGAGTGGGTCTAGGCAGCCGACGACGTTCTAATCATACGTCACTCAGATAAATCGCCCCAGATGCGTCCAGAGTGCGCGGTTCCGGCTCCTACAACCGCCCCAGCGATGCGCCGTCGACGACTTGCCCTTTGGCTGTCAACGTGTGCGTGGCACAAACTCGTACCTGGCGTGGGCGTGTATTTTGAATGAAATCTATAGTGCTACAAGTAGTTGGCTATACTTCCTTTTAGTCCGTCAGGCGCCATGGCCTCTGTAGCTGCAGCGAATATGCAATTTCGCAACGCCGTGCAGCGCATTCAAAGACACCCATCCCCCTACATCACTTCGGCTAGCGTTTTGACCGCTTTTGACCTTCTACTTTCACCTCCACCCGGCCTGCCCCGCCCCACCCGCTCCGCCTAGCTACCCAACCGCGCCGCGGGCTTGTATATATATGTCATTACAGTCCAAGCGAGAGCTTTTCCGTTCCCCTCCTGCCGAGGGAGAGAGAGGGAGAGAGAGGGGGGGAGATGGAGGGAGTGGAGGGAGAGAGAGAGAGAGACTGTGTGTCCGTAGGGACCTGCGCAATGAAAGGGAAGAAAACCTCGGCACTTGACTTGGCCGCTGGGCCGGCTGGGCCACAGCAGTCGCCGTTGGGACTCCCGAGCTCTGGAGAGAAAACTTTCCAATTCGCCATCAGCTGCACATTGTTTAGTATTGATTCCGCCGAACAACGTCCAGCACCCGCGGTGGCTCCGCGTTAGGGGCAGGAGTAGAGAGAGGGACGTGACGGCGTTCTTCGCGTGCAGGCGGTTTTGGCGGGTAAGAAGAGGCCCTACGGTGCTACCTTATGGTGAGCAGGCGGCTCGACTCACCGCTACCGTAAAATCTCTTCCCGTCACCACGCGCCACCTCCTCGGCGACGTTCGGCTGGCAAGAAGTCTCCCGAGCTCCGCAACAACGCTCCGCCAAGCCACAGTGCCTGCCTAGTGCGAAAACGACTTTCGAGCCGCGTCCTTTAATCCGCCGCGACTTCGCACCCAGTGCTCAGCGCGCACCAGGTCTGACCCCTGCCATCCCCCTCCTCCGCGCCCGCTGTGTTTGCCGGTCGAGAGACAGACGTCGTCCATTAAAAGCATAAAAATGTATGATCCCATAAAGTCCGCTGCCCGCGGCCCGCGCTCCCGCTGGGTCTGGAGGCCGCCGACATAAACCCGTGCTCCGGACGGACGTCCGCGCTCGCGCCCCTGCTCCCCCCTCCACGGGCCACAGGCCCCTCCACGGCCCCTCCAGCTCCAGCGCCCACCCCGCGGGATCAGCCGTGGTCACCGACAGCAACAAACACACATCCTAACGCGACGGACCGGACACGGGGACCGTGCCGTGAGACCTCCCCGGTCCAGCGCCTTACGACCCACCGATGCCGTCCCGTGGCGCGGCGGAGTGCGGCGGGTGGCCTACCCCTGCCTTGCAGGCGCTCGCCTCCGCCTCATCCACCCATGTGGCTATCGGCCTCGACGGCCTCGACCTGGTGGCATCGCGGTCGCACCGAAGGACCCGCAGGCCACAACACCTGCGATGCAGCCAGCATGAAAACACAACAACCCGCTCTGCGTCCATCCCGGTGGCGGGCAAAACAAACCGAGCGCAACACAATAAAAACAATGACGCCAGGGGCTCGTTTGCAGACTTATTACGTGGACCTATGGCAGCTGTGCGGACCACAGCACCCCCCCCACCCTCTCTCTCTCTCTCTCTCTCTCTCTCTCTCTCTCTCTCTCTCTCTCTCTCTCCAAGAGGGGGCGACATAATCCCTGGCGCCACGCCCGGCCACGGGTGGCCCCCGATAAACCCGATAAATGAGTTCTTTCTGGAGGCTCCAGCTGGTGCTGGTCTCCAGCTCATGCCTTTGCCGTGCCGACACCGGGCTCCCGCCGGAGCCCCAGCCCGCCTTTGCCGCAGAGCCCCATACGGGGTCCGTCCAACCCACATCAAACGATGCGCGCTGCCCTCCCCCTCCCCTCCCCTTCCCCTTCGCCGCGCCCAAGTGGCCCCAAATTGCCCCAACTGGCCGGGCCGGGGCCGGGCCGGTCACCCGCGGGGGAACTATCGCGGGAGGCAGATTAGCAGACGAGCGCTGCTATTTGGGGGGCGGGGAGGTGGGGCGGCTACCCCTCTGGGCAGAGCATC
>NW_026273036.1:0-2944 GCF_000697945.3 Frankliniella occidentalis | reverse complement strand
GACGGGGAAGCATTCCCCCGGTCCGTCCCCGTACTTGCCACGGCTCTTCGACGCCTCAGACAGAGCGGCCTAGGATGGCAGCCTCGCCGACCGGCCTGCCTGTCCTGTGAGGCGGTGCCAGGGCTGGGCGCCGGAGCCTCGTTGAGGCTATCGGGGTACCATAGGACGTGATTGGTCGTGGGTCAAGGGTTGTAGGCACCCGAGTGCCAGCCACGCGTGAGCCGAGGAACATCCGTGGGATGGCCGCCCGTGATAAAATGGTCCTGTGCACAACACGTGCGAACCGCGTGCACAACGCGTGCACAACGCGTGCGAACCGCGTGCACATTTTGTGCACAACACGTGCGAACCGCGTGCACAACGCGTGCACAACGCGTGCGAACCGCGTGCACAACATGTGCACAACGCGTGCACAAACATTCTGTGCACAACTAGCTTGTGCACAAGATCAGCCCCCCTGCAGCAGGCACGGCGGCAGGTGCAGGTATGTCCAAGTGCGCATCGCGAGCACAAGGCGTACCTATCCAATCCATTGTCCAAGGTTCTGGCTACGGTTTCAATTTTTTGTGATTTTTTATATTTTTTCCCGATTTTTTCTGATTTTTTCCCAATTTTTTCTGATTTTTCCGATTTTTTCGCGTGCACAAGCTAGTTGTGCACAGAATGTTTGTGCACGCGTTGTGCACATGTTGTGCACGCGGTTCGCACGCGTTGTGCACGCGTTGTGCACGCGGTTCGCACGTGTTGTGCACAAAATGTGCACGCGGTTCGCACGCGTTGTGCACGTGTTGTGCACGCGGTTTGCACGTGTTGTGCACAGGACCATTTTATCACGGGCGGGGACAAGCCGGAGAAGCCGTATTGCCTCTTATATGGAATAGGCGGCACCGCTCGATCTGTAGACTGATTCCGCAGAGCGCTCAAGGGGGGTGTCACTCTCCCCCACCTAAGGGTCGTGCCTCATGAGTCCGACAAGGAAAGAGGTACGAAAAGCGTGTGCGGAATCAGTCTACACTGTTAAATTCCTACAGAACATTACTTTTGCAGAACTGCGTAGTATTTTGATCCTTTTAACTTCGAAGCATTTACTTTGCACTTAAAAAGTGATGCTTTGCAATTACGAAGTAATGAATCACGCTGTAAAGCATCGGTTTGCAATTGCAAAGCGTCACTTTGTAATTGGAAAGCATCACTTTGTAATTGCAATGCAAAGTAAATGCTTCGTAGAGTCAAAGGATTCAGTCTACAGATCGACCGGTATACCCCATTCTAAGACTAAGAGGCCATGGCGTCCCCGGCGTGTCCCCGGCCATCCCACGGATGTTCCTCGGCTCACGCGTGGCTGGCACTCGGGTGCCTACAACCCTTGACCCACGACCAATCACGTCCTATGGTACCCCGATAGCCTCAACGAGGCTCCGGCGCCCAGCCCTGGCACCGCCTCACAGGACAGGCAGGCCGGTCGGCGAGGCTGCCATCCTAGGCCGCTCTGTCTGAGGCGTCGAAGAGCCGTGGCAAGTACGGGGACGGACCGGGGGAATGCTTCCCCGTCTATCACCCGGCCCACCACTGCCTCTGCCCGGCACACATCAGCAAAGGGGGTACCCTTCTCGTATCTCTATATGGTCCTGGGTCTGGGGCCACCCCACCATGGGTCCATGGGTGCCTGCCCGACCTGGTCTCCGTCACTGTGTCGCAAGTAGGAACCGGGATCGGTTATTCCCCGCAATATTTAACGGCCTTCCCGGATGTCACCCTGACATACCCCAAATGTTCCCCGGGTATCCCCCGGGTACCGCCCGGGTATCCCCCGGAAATCCCCCGGTAATCCCCCGGTTCTCCCCGGGTATCCCCCGGGTATCCCCCGGGTACCTCCCGGGTATCCCCCGGGTATCCACAGGTGTACCCTTCGTTAGGTTCCCGGTGGGCTCCCGGAACGCATCTTGTCTTGGGTACTGCCAGGGGGAAAACGGCCGGTTTCCCGTTAGCAGCCAGCTTCAGAAAAGAATAGGCAAAGGCAAAACTTAAAAACGGGACCAAAATAAAAATCATGGTTACGAAAATGGCAAATTTGGGCGACAAAATAGCAGCTTGTAAATTGACACTGGAGCGTCATGTTTTTCGTCGAGAAACCGCTACAATAATCCTTCCTGCTCGTTTGACAAAAGGACATTGTTTTTCTGTCCAACAATTCAGAAATACGTCCCGGCGGGACGAAGGGAAAAATGACAATTTGATGCGCCGTGCCGGGCAAGTCCGAGAGGGGCTGCCAGCTCGGTCCTCCTTGTTGTTATTCATGTGCAGCGGCCAGATGGCTGCCAGCTCAGCCGGCCCGGCACGGACAATGCGGCTCATTTCGCAACGTCCGGCTTATTCGCCTTTCTTGTTGGGGAGCGGATGGAAAATACGTCGAAACATCAAATATTGAGAGCAAAAAGCTGGCTTTTGCCTTCTCCTTCCCCCCTCCGCTACCTCTTACCTGCCGGCCGTCGTTGACCCCCCATGCATACATTTTCAGTGGGGACGTCCAGGCTGATTTCCCCGCTACCCCGCTTGCCGAGCCGTCCACCTGTTCTCCACGCAGGGAAATGACTCAGACATTTATGACCAGGAAAAAAGTCTAAATATGAAAGACTGTTAACACTGTAAATAAATAACGATCTTGTTTTTAAATACACATAAAACCGCAGACGCATTTTGCAAAACAAGGTGCATTTAAATGAAAGCAGAGTTTCCTTGTACTGTGTACCCCTGTGAAAAGAGTCAACAATTTAACAATAGTTGCACACAAACTATTATTGTTAACTTAATTGAAATCTGTTTTGTGTGTGTGTTTGTTTTTTGCGTTACAGTGTATCACACCACAGCAGCACTCCGCGTGTGGTGGCGGCATCAGCGCCAAATGACGCGGCGAAACCCCCGGTCTCCATTCTCCGCCTTTACT
>NW_026273035.1:0-1454 GCF_000697945.3 Frankliniella occidentalis | reverse complement strand
CCCCCCCCCCCTCTCTCTCTCTCTCTCCTGCGACATAATTGCTGTGTAGCCGTCACGCTCGCCCAAGACTCGGGGATAAAATGAGCGCCTTGCATGGATGACAGCAATGAGGAGGGGTGAGGTTGTGGTGTTGAGGGGGAGGGGCGAGGGGGCGGGTTGTGTTTCTCAAAGCCATTCCATTAGTTCCCACTCGCGCTGCCGCTGCTGCCGCTCGCGCTCGCACCGCCGCCTCTTGGAGCGCCCGCGGTGTGCGGCATAGGCAAGCCCGCCGCGCACGGCTACGGGGCGAGCGGCCTACCTCGCTGGCGGGCTGAGCCGAAGCCGACTCTCCTCCCCCTCTCCCCGCTCTCTCGCACTCTCTTTGGGGATCCCGATCCCCGTAAGCCACACAACACTGCCCGTTCCCCGCTGGGTACTTCAATATAAATTCAAGCAGCGTACACACCAATGTTTTGCTTGATATTTTTTGATGTTGTGCACTGAAGTTTCGGAGTGAAGTGAAGTGTTGTATCCCTTTGCCACCGTTTCCCCCCACCTTCTCGCCTACGCCACTGCTCGGCGGGACTATAGTGTCGGGCGATATGGGTCAAACGTGCAATCAAGACTGGGCCGCACCGCCAGGCAGGCCCACTCCGCCCCTGCCAGCGCACTGGGTGTATTCCATTAGCGGTAGCACCACCACTGCGGAGAGGCGTACCTCACGGCACCGCACGCCCCGCCCCGCCACACCCCCACCCCGTCACGATGCACTCAAATCTAAGTTTGGCAATTCCTGTTGATCCCACGAAAGGTACAGCATCGGGCGGTAGGGGGGAGGGGGCACAGATGGCAGCAGTGGGGGTGCCGACGCCGAATAGAAGGGGGAATGGAGAGGAAGAGGGAGAGGAGGGGAGAGGGGAGAGAGGGAGGGAGAGAGAGAGAGAGAGAGAGAGAGGGGGGGGGGAGAGAGAGGGGGGGGAGTGACTGAACGTGCGCCTATCAAGCGTCGGATCAGCGTCACATGCAACGCTGCACACTCTATGAGAGTGTGAGTGCATGTGTGTTTGAGTGTGTCGCGATGCAAACCGCAAAGTCAAAGCAGCATCATCAAAGCTTGGAAAATCAACAAGGAAATTGAGAACAGCGACCGTGGAGAGAACACTGGAAAAACTAAGACATTAGATGATATGCGGAGGTGCAGTACTCTACATTACCCATAGCCATGGGCCTTCTCTGTGTTTACAAAGGCACTAAAGAGCACATGGTTATGAGACCTTAATACTTCTTATTAACAAATTGTAAGCAAGCATTTGAAACGGTAATACCATTGTTTATCATCAGATTCGTCGACACAAAGAAGGAGGTAAATCAATTTGAGCAATGACTAGAAATATGAGCGAAATAACAAATTGTTCATTTTCCCCCGAGCATTTACTTCATATATCGTGAACAGGAGGGTTCCAAATGGAGAAGGG
>NW_026273034.1:0-2885 GCF_000697945.3 Frankliniella occidentalis | reverse complement strand
CCCTCCCCGCGCCTCCCTGTTCCTCCTGTTTGCTCCCCACCCCGCCCCATAAACATGAGAGCAAACACACCGGGAGGAGCAAACATCGCAGACAGCAGACAGCAGACGACGGAGGCTCGGACCCCATTCTTCCTGCTCCATCCGTGCGCCTTGCTGCCCCTCCTGCGTCCTGCCACGCGCGGCTCACTGCCCAGCAGCCCTCCTCCCCCTCTACACCCTCCCGACCCCTATGGCAGGGCAGACAAGACCCTTCCGTGAGCAGACAAGGGCGCTCTGCCGCCCGGTTGGAGCACCGTCGCACGAACGCTGCTGCGAACGTTTGTTCTCCCACAGTTTTGATAAAGCCAGCGCGGTCCTCGCACCAACCCCGTGCGGTGCGCCCGTCGTCGTCGAGGCCAGCACCACGGCGACCTGTGAGGGACCGCGCGACTCTTCATACCCGGCCGGGGCTCCCCCCGTGCGCCCTCCGGCGCTCTCTTTGTGCTCCCGGTCTATTTATAAGCCCCCGCACTTTAACTCACTCCCCTTCCTAACCCCTTCCGCTTCCACTGTCTGGGCCGCGTTTCCGACAGACGAGAGGAGGACAGTATGACAGTTAGTCATCGCAAAGGGCCGACACTACTGGAAATAGCCATACTTGCGCATAGCGCTGCCCCCCTCGGCCGGCACGGGCTGCTGAAAAGTGCTACACTGTCATGGTGCCGAATGCCTCCTTAATATTTTTTCTTAAAGCGCGCTTCGTCTATACTTGAAAATGTTCTGTAAAAATAAAGTTACTTATGTATTCTTTATATTTCGTGAAAGTATTTAAGGTACCATCTGCTAAAAATTAAGGTACTGTGTGGTGAATTGTGGTGCACAGGGTAAACTAAATGGTAACTGCGGCCGGCGGGTATTATTAACAATGTAGAGGATAGTGGATGCGTTGTCCGTGCCCGCCCACTCCCCTTTCCCCCCGGGAAAGGACGCAGCAGCGGTGAGACCGCGGAGTGCGCGGGACGCCAGTCGCGCAGTGTTGCATCAACGTGAATCCGGAGCTGCCGCTGCTGCTGATGGCGCACCGCAGGGGACGGGCGAGCGGACCGCCCGGCGTCCCGTCCAAATCGGGTGACCATTACATACGGCCAATCTCGCCCGGCGCGCCGTCACCCCCGCCCCCTCACCCTCACAGCCTCGGGCAACGCGGTGTGGGGGGAAACAATAGACGCAGCCGACGTGGGCCAGTCGCCCACTTCGAACGCAACCCCACTCCTCCTCCCCCTCCCCTTCCGGTCCATCCCCGTCCCCATTGGCTCCGTTATTGACGGGATGAATCACCGACCGGCCCCGACGGCTATGGTCCCGCACGATGCCCAAACGCATTATTTCCCGACAAACACGCTGACGGCCCATAAATTCATTGCAATTATTCTCCCTTTTTTTTTCAATTTTCTTTCTTTTTTCCTTTTTTCTGGGGGGAGGGGAGCGTAGCTTTCGTTGGCCTTTAATCTGTGTGAGCGATGAAGTGAGGCACTCTCGATGTGTTTTTTCTCTCCATTCTTTGGTGTGTCACCCCCAACCGGGCAGGGCAGGCCGGCAGGCCGCTTCGTGTTGGAACCCTGGGGATGGAATTCGACACATGTGCGCTGTATGCGCTCGGCCGCTCGTCGTTCGTGTACTACGCGATTAGAATGCAGCGCGGAGCCGCAGCAAAGCACCGCGCTGTAAATGGAGCAAGCACACACATTCACATTGAGATTAGACGCGTGCCGCGCGTCGTCAACGCTCTGGTGGCGGGGCCGGGTGGGCCGTGTTCAGTTGATGTTTTCCCACGGCCAGAGCAGGCGCCGTGCGCGCCAGGCCACCGCCATTTAAACGGCGCAGAACGGCTGCGGCAGACCGTGACTCGCGGGGGGCAAAGGCCGCCACGCCACGCTTCGGCGTGGGAGCGCACCCCGATGCCCCGAATACATTTACGCGTTTTATTATGTACTTTGGTTTTTATATTACCGATCGTTGGCTGGAAACATACACGCTCTAAAGCATGGAGTGGGGGTACGGCTGGTGACGTCAGCGTAGCGTGAACGGAAATCAGTTGAACGTTTCAGCAAATTATACAAGTGGCACGACCTCCTCGTCGATTCGCCATTAATATTTTGTAAGAATCAGATTCGACCGCTCGATACAAGAGTCCCATCGACAAATTGGACCGTCACCCGCCACTGCCCTTTCGACAGTTATTGAGTTGAAGGGTTATTAAGCCGCCACATTTTGCTGATCGGTCATTCGAGCAGCAAGGATAGAGAAGGGCCACATCCGGATGATTTCGATTGATGCATCACTGTACGAAATCAAAGCTTTTCCTTTCTCACCTTGAGCTTGACCTTGCTGTCGTCGATGGCGCCCAGGGTGGGCTGCTCGCCCTGCAGCCCGTCCACATTCTTGGTCCGGATGAGCTTGCCGAAGAGCGTGAGCCTGTCCCGACGCAGCGCCTCCCTGTCCACCTGCTGCAAGCTCTGCAGGCCCGCGTCCAGACCGGGGATGTTCAGCTTCATCTGCGTAACAAAAAGGGGCAAAAACAAGGAAATCATTTCTCAGTGTAAGAGAGTACAGTGCGCACAGCAGGTCAGCAAGAAAAATAAAGTAAAAAGCGAACAGAGCGGCGTGATTTAGCGCGTGTTTTTCGCACCGCACCGCAGCGGTCGGGTTCATCCTCCCCCTTGTAAACTGTAATTGCTTCCGTTCCAACATCCCCGAGCGTGTTGGCTTGCACGCCGCACTGACGGCCTCTCGCGTAAACACAACGCTGGTAACAACACAGAGGGGAGGGAGGGAGTGACTGAGTGAGAGCGAGTGAGAGCGAGAGAGAGAGAGAGAGAGAGAGAGAGAGAGAGAGAGAGAGAGAG
>NW_026273033.1:0-1053 GCF_000697945.3 Frankliniella occidentalis | reverse complement strand
CTCTCTCCCCCCCTGCAGCCCCCCTCTTTCCCCTTGGCGTCCTGCGACGCAGCAGCAGCCTGCCCAGCCCGGCCAGAGGCCCGGCAGGCCCGGCCTGCCACCAGCGCCGCGTCCGGAGGACGGCTTCCTCCTCCGTCCTCGTCGCACCCGCGCCGCGGGCCGCCGGCGGGACGAGGAGCGAGGAGCATAATCCCCGCCGCGCACGCAGCCGCACCACCGCCGGCACCGGTGTGCCGAGGAGAGGACCGGCACGGGTACAGTCCGCTGCCGAAATACTGGCACTTCTGGCGGAGAGGTGCCCTTATACAGTATAGTTGGACTGAAGACGATCGGAGAGGTTTCGGAACGAGGGTCGGCGTCGGCGTCGAGGAAGTAGTCCTGTTTGCTACAGTTGAGCCCTGGACAGCATGCCTGATCGAGACACTCAGCCAGCCAAGCCTGAATGCAGCCACTGGGAGCTCGCGGATCAGCGTGGGGCCACAGGCAGGGCCACGATGGGCTGGAACACGGGCAGGGGTCCAACCGGGCCCGACCTGCCCAGCGACGGCGCTTTTAGAAGCGTCCGCGTCGCCATGCGAATGAAGAGTACATATTTCCGGGGTCCTTTTCGCCCCGCTCCTTGTGAGCGTGGACCGCCGCTGCAGCAGTGGCGGGGGGAAGTTTCTCAACCCCCATTCATTCGCAATGGGTGCAGACTGAACCGCGCGCGGGTCAAACTCTCCGCCAACTTGCTGCGGGGGTGAATGTTTCTGCGGACGCACTGTACGGCGGCCCGTCCGTCTCTGTCGCACCCGCCGGCCGCTGCGGGAGGGAGCGAGACGGCGACAGCACGAGCCCGGCCAGGTAGTAGTTCCCTGCCAGGTGCGTGGATACCGCCCGGGCCGGCAGCCTCCCTCGGACCTCTCTCCCTCCCTCTCTCTCTCTCGCACTCGCACGGGGTTGTGTGCTGTGGGCGGCCACCTGGAGCCCCACAGTGCGTGCGGGGCTCCGGGCTGCGGGCTCCGGGCCCCAGAACAGACTCGTGCCGGCGGGGCCAGCTGTGCTGCAGGGGCT
>NW_026273032.1:0-986 GCF_000697945.3 Frankliniella occidentalis | reverse complement strand
CCTCTCTCTCCTGCACTTGCATCCTCTTGTCTCCAGCTCAAAGGAAATGAGGAGAAGAAAAGCACGTGCTTGTGGTGCGACCACACATGCGGGTACTGTACCCACCTGAGCCCTAGTAGACCTCTCCTCCCCTCTCCCCTCCCTTCCCCAACCACCCAACACATCCCATTAGCACACGCCCAGCCCGCGCCTGCACTTTACCGGACAGGATTAAGAGATTAGAGCCACGGTGATCAGTTCTTTTTTGTGTTGTGGAGGGCGAGGGCGAGCGCCGGCCTCCGGGTGGCCAAGGCGAGGCACGGCGGGGGAGGGACTGGGGACGGGGCCGAGTTCGTTAGTCATTTCCGCGAACGAGTATGTCGTTGTCCTGGGGGCTCATGCGGTCCCCTACCCGGGGGCCGAGGAACGGCCAGCAGCTAAAGGTGGTTGTAGGAGAGGAGCGCGCTTGCTCGCTCACTCGCCTCTAAATATTCGATCTTCGAAGGGGCCGGAAAAATTTTTCCAACCTCCTGCCTGCAATGCATTTTGCCTACTCTTAGACGGAATGCATCTATCAGCATCAGCCCCCCCTCCACTGTAATTTTCTTTTTCGGAAACTTCTAGACAATGAAGTATAAAATTTGCACGCCCAACACATTTTTCCAAACTTTTTGGAAAATTCCCATTAACGTCTGACCAATTCCTAAATTCCTTCGATGTTGACCTACGGTATCAAAGTGAAGTGAAGAGGTGGCTGCTAACACCCGCCACTTAATTGAGCGCTAAATGTATTTCGTTTCTGACAAAAAAACACGTTATTTCTAGAAACGAGTGCACAAAAGGGTTCAATCAACGCAGAAATGTGTGCAAAAAAATGTGATTGTCTTAATTGTTTGTACAAATAAAAGATATACCAATTCAGTTAGGGGTCGTACACATATTACGTCACGCTTTTTTTGGCAGTTTTTGACCCCTCTGCACCGAAGGTCATGGTTAGGATATCCCTG
>NW_026273031.1:0-1981 GCF_000697945.3 Frankliniella occidentalis | reverse complement strand
ACTACCTCGTACTACCTCGTACTACCTCGTACTACCTCGTACTACCTCGTACTACCCACCGCCGACAGGCGTCTAGGTCACCGCGGCGCAGGGCCGCAACTGTGTCGCGGGGGCACTCGAGTGTAGGGCGCGTGGGCCAGGACCGGGGGCAGCTCCTCATCGGTAGCGACTCTCTGCTCGCGATGTCTTCTGATTGAGGGCTCTCCCTTGCGCGAGGGGCCTAAGGGGCGCAGTGAGGGAGAAAACGGGGGGGGGGGGGCAAGTAATTTAAAATGCTCTCTCGAGAACGGAAGCACATTATCAGACGACGCGAGCCACGCGCATTTTCCCCTCCGCCAAGGGAGTCATCAGCGAACGATCTGGAAAAGAGAAGCCGGGACGAGTATATGGGGGGAAAAAACCCGCAGAGTGGGAACAGAGAAGCGGTGTAAGAGAGACGGGGAGAGAGAGAGAAAGGCGCGGGGGATGGCGAGGGGAGACGGAGAGAGGCAGAGAGAGAGGGAGAGAGAGAGGGAAAAGTGTTGGCATTTATTTACACTCGGTGTTGGGAAATGGAATTCGGCTCGGTGTGAGTGCGCGCGTCGGTGTGTGACGGGTGTGCGTGTGTGCATGTGAGCCGGCGACTGAGGCGTCTTGGAAGAGAAGATGGCGCGCGCAGCATTGTAATGGCGTTTCTACCAACACAAGACATCGGGGCGTGGCGTGGCGGGGCGTGGCGTGGCGCGGCGGGGAGGGGCCCAGCCAGAACTATTTGCATAAACACGGCCGTCTGCTGGGAAACGCAGCGTGTGCGATGATACCACACACGGCCCGGCCCACCTCCACCAGCGCTGGTACGTAGAGCCTAGAGTCCGCTATGGGAAGACGACGGCAGCGTCAAAAAGTTCCCACCGCAAGATGCGGACACTACTCTTTACTCTTACGCTCCAGCCGAACTCCCACTTTACCGTGTGTCGGGCATATGGCATGGTGCTAGAATTACGGGTAAAATGAGCTGAAGCGAGAGGGCGAGCGGCGGCAAAGACACCCCCATCACGTGTTCGATATGCACTTCGACCCCCCAAGAACCCCCAGATGCTTATATTCTCCATTTCCGCACCGATATGGTCGTTGTTACGCCTGTATGTGGATGAGAGCGAAAGAGAGAAGAAGGGAGTGGAAAGGGGGGGGGGCGTTCGTGTGAGGTTCGACACCCTGCAAGACGCCGGCGCCCGGGGCGACGGCTGTCATGTGAAAGCAATTTCTGATTCGAGTGGCTCTCTCTCTCTCTGTGCCTGATGTTAGCGTCGCCCCCGCCCCCGCTTTGCTCCGCGTTGTGGCCTCGGATATCGCGCGAGATATCTCGATGTCGGTGTCGATAGCGGTATCAATAGCGTGCCGAGGCGAAGCTAATAAACTTACCGCGCCGACGGGTATTGAGTTCAAAGTTTTTACCCGCACAGCTCTAACTTTTCGTAATCCCCCGTCTGAACCCTGCCACTTCTCCTCTTAGTGCAAAAGGCCGGACTACATGGTCTGGTTGCGGTCAGCAGATCCGAGGAGAGTGACTTGACTTGGAGAGCGGCAATGTGAGCATGTGCCACTTTCATACGCCGAAGACAGAACGCCCGCGAACATAGGCAACAAGCGTCGTCGTGACCCCGCCGAAAGGCCCAGTTGGATCGGCGCCTGGTAATGGTTGCGAATGGCTGTGAAATAAAAAGGAAGTCCTCCAAAACGCTGCTGCTGCAGCTGCTGCTATTACTCGCGATTCCAAAAATTATGTTTTCCATTTCTGCGAATTCGATGACCATTAGAAACCGCGGCGGCGCCCCCGCCGATCTCTCTTCAGGGTAAACGAAGGAAAAGTGAAAGAAAGAAAGAAATGTTATGAATCGGCCGGGAGAGAGAGAGAGAGAGAGAGAGAGAGAGAGAGAGAGAGAGAGAGAGACTGGGGAACGAGAGACGCGGGGTTGGGGGAAATAGGACTTGGCAGAGGGGC
>NW_026273030.1:0-1418 GCF_000697945.3 Frankliniella occidentalis | reverse complement strand
TGCCTCTTTGCTCGGCGGGGCGGGGGCGCGGCGGGGACATCCTCCCTCCCCTGTACGGGACGCCGCCGCGCCGGGGGGCGCTGGGGCGCTCCCCCAAGGTCACATCAGGCGGCAGGGCGGGCGCGCTGTCAGCGGGGTGCGTGTTGTGTTGTGTTGACCTGCCGCCGCGATGTTCTTAACCCTACCCTTTCCTATACCGCACCCTCGTGATGGCACGCCTGCAGCAGTGTCACGCGCGCCCCTCTGGCGGACACGTGGATTGCGGAACGCGGCCCTGAGCGGACTTTAGGAGGGACTTTACGACCGGGCCGGGCGCTGCCAACAGGTCCAGCCCGCGAGATGACCGCGCGCGGCGGGGGCGGCCCCACGGGGGGCGGACTGGTCCGCCAGATGTCGCTGCAAACGCCCCCCTCGCAGCGCCGCCCCCTGGCCAGACAGGCCTCCGAGGACCTTAAGGACCTCAAGGACCTCAAGGACATGAAGGACCTCTGGGGAAGGAGCTCACCGCGGCCCGCGCAAGGCGGGAGACAAGGAGTTAGGAACACCTCTCGGCCCGCCTCCGGAGGACATCAACCGCGCAGGTAAGTCGCCGTGCTGCGGTACGTGGACGGCTCTCCGCTGCTCCTCCACATCCTCCTCCTCCTCTTCCTCCTCCCCAGGTCGAGTGCGAGCCCCATGCGGCCGCGGCCTGTGCGGCTGGCTTGGGCCGCGTCCCCGACGCCGTCCCCCGCCGCCGGGTCCCCCGCCCCCAGCGAGCTGGTGGCCAAGCGCTGCCCCTCGGTGCAGCCGCCGCCGCCCCGCCCGCCGCCCGCCTCGGCGTCCGTGCTGCCCTCGCGGTGCGGGGCCATGTCCATGTCGCGGCAGCAGCTCGCCGAACGCCTGCGGAGGGCGTGGCAGGACCGCCGGCCCAGCCTGGACATCTTCCTGGCCAGCACCGAGCCGCACGAGGACGACGATGACGACGCCCTCTCCCTGATCTCCGCCAGGTCTGCACTCGGCGACGAGCCCCTGGTGCAACCTGCACCTCGACCAGCTCCGTCGCCAAGGACACCCTCCGCGGGGTAAGTGCGGCAGAGCAAAGTGCTATTCGACAGAGGAAGGCAAGGGATTGTTCTGACAAAGCGTGACACATTTGCTTTTCGTTTCACTTCCAGGGCCACTGGCAGAGGCAGGGGACGCGGCGTCCTCCGCCCCAGGGGCTCCATGGCTTCCCCCGGACCGAGCCCCACGGTGCCGGTGAGGTCTCTTGGCCAGGCGTGTCCCCAGGTGGGCCCCATAGCCTTCAGCCTCGGCAATGACGACGCCCTGTCCGTCTGCTCCATCTCCAGCGACCCCCAGCAGCATCGCCTCCAGCAGCCCCCTGCCAGCTCCCCGCCCCCCAGCCCATCCCCTTCCACTCCACGGCTGGTGCTCCCGCC
>NW_026273029.1:0-1575 GCF_000697945.3 Frankliniella occidentalis | reverse complement strand
GACCGGCCCGCCCCAGCCTCTCCCGGCGCCCGTCGCGTTTACGCCCCTGAGCAGTGGGGCAGCGGGCCAGCAATCTGCAATAGCAATAACGAGTCGGAATGTGACGGGGCGAGGCGTGGCGTGGCGGGACGCGGTGGGGCGGGGTGGGATGGGGCAGCCCTCCTAAGAGATCAGGCCCTTCGGTCCGTCACCTCCTCCCGCGACCGCCGTCGCCGCCACCCCCAGCAGCAAAGAGTTTGCACAAGGGGGTGGAAATATTTTGGATTCCTCGGCGCTTTCCCCAAATTAACCCGGCTTTTTCCTGGGGTGGGCCTTGGTCCCCCTGCTTGCGCTTCTTGGTCCGTGTTGGTCCCCGCTGCTGGCCGCCGCCGGTCCCACGCCGGAGTGGCTCTCCGGCAGCGGCGGCGCCAGGCGGGCCTCGGCCGCCCCCCGCTCCGGGACGGACCCTCGATAAACGATGTGGACCCCCGAGGAGAGGCAGGGCAACGCAGGGGTGGGGGATGCGATGAGCTGATGCGATGCGACGAGATACCAAGGAGATGCGAGGTGGAGGGGAGGCTGCTTTAGTGGCTGCTTGCAGCTGCAACGCCGTGAGGTGCCCCGGCTCGACTCGACGCTCGGCTCGGCTCGACCTAGGTTCGGCTCATCATCGGGGCTGTCGGTCGGTCTCCTTGGCTCCACATTCGTTAGCATTCTTGTGTGGAGGAAAACCGTTACCTCGTCCTCCCCTCTCCCATAAACAACCCGCCCTGGACCGGGACCGTCTCCTCGTATCGCTTCACGGCACCCACCGCAGCACCTCCATCCAAATTTCCATTGTTCATCCAGAGAGGGTCGATATTTCTCTCGCTCTCTCGCTCCCGACTTCATATTTTTTCAAGACGGCGACGGCGACGCCGTGTCGGCGAGAGAACGCTTCCTCCTCCTCCTCGCTGCTCGCAGCTCGCCTCTCGCGAGGCGTCGAGACGACGCAGCGGGTCGGGGGATTAATTTATTTCCCATTCCTGCCGCCGTGCAATCCTCCTATCAGGGGAGCGTGAAATGGGGAGTGATGCCTTCCACCGGCGCGGCGCGGCGACGCGGGACCCAAAGTGTCACACGGCCGGGCACCGCCGGGATACACATGTCAGTGCGCACCGGGGGCGGCGGCGTGCAGCGGGCGGTGCATGATGGCGAAGGAGAGGACGCGGCGCAGGGCTGCGAGCACCGCGGCCCAGCGCGCCCAGCGCCACCGCCGCGTTTAGATGGACCTTGGCGTCGCGCTTTACCAAATGTCCGCCTCCCCCACGCTGCCCACCGCCCAAGAGGAAAAGAGGGTCGCACCAAGCGTCATAATTAGCCTTTCAGGAGGCGACCCTCTCCCTTGTGCCTTTGGCGACGCGGCCAGCGCGGCTCGCGGGGGCAGGGCAGCTCAGCGGACTACAGCCCCGGGGGTCATCAAGGAGGATTCGGCGAAGGGGAGGAGTTTGCCCTATCGCGCTTCTTCTTCTTCTTCTTCTTCTTCTTCTTCTTCTTCTTCTTCTTCTTCTTCTTCTTCTTCTTCTTCTTCTTCTTCTTCTTCTTCTTCTTCTTCTT
>NW_026273028.1:0-5347 GCF_000697945.3 Frankliniella occidentalis | reverse complement strand
CCCGCGCGACGCGCGTGTGCAACGGGACTGCCTACCTGTCAGGTGCCCCTTAGGCTAGGCCGGCCCGCTGCAACCACTCCCGGCCAACAGGAGTTTGAGCCGTGCCCATCTTGCAGGTGGAGTACCTGTTCACCGACAAGACGGGCACGCTGACGGAGAACGTCATGGTGTTCCGCCGCTGCTGCATCAACGGCGTGCCCTACCACGAGGTGCGCGGGGTGCTGCGCGAGATGGACAGCTCGGCCGCGGACGTGGACTCGCGCGCCGGCGACCCCGTGGAGGGGCTGACGGCCGCCATGGAGCACTTCTTCCTGGCCCTCGCCCTTTGCCACTCGTCCCAGATGGACTACGAGGAGAGGTTCGACACGCTGGACGGCGCCGAGTTCCAGTACGAGTCGAGCAGTCCGGACGAGCGAGCCCTCTTGCAGGCGTGCGCCAGGTGGGCGCCGACTGTGTTCAAATTTGAGAGCGGATGTCTCCGATCCGATGACGGAGGTCACGAGGTCACAGTCTAAAAAAAGAAAGCTCGAGCATACATTTTGTTGGTGTTCTGCGATTACGTTCAGGGGTCACGCAAAGGGCTACAAGTACAAAGTGCCACCAAAGCCGAGGAATTGCAACAGACGAATGACGGGGCTGGCGGAAGTGAGTCGGCGTAAGTTGAGTGCACTTATGGCACATGAGGGCCGATATGACTGTTTGCCTCGTCACCACCTAAACGGGCAGGCACCGGGCGTTAAACTACTTACACCTTGAGAGGCACTCACATCCTCTGAAGGGTGCTCACATCCTACATCCTGCATGACCAGCTAGGGTTGGATTGGAAGTGTATGGTAAAAGGGGCGCTCCAGCCAGGTACCCTGAACTACCATGCTTGCTGCATACACGAGGGTAGTTACAGATAGGGGAAGGGGCCCACAGTTATTTGAACCCGCTTGGGCCTCTAGTGCTCTCAGTGGGGTAGAAGTTCCAACGGCCGGTCGCGTTCCACCGGGTCTGTTTGCCCAGGACCAGGACTCAGAACGTGTCTCTCGACGTTTAGAGGCATCTGGCGATGAGACAGAGGCATTGTGCACAGTTGTCATTAGCCTGAAGTTTAGTAGTGCCCACAGGCACCCGTCATCTCAAGCTTACTCACTCGTACCTGCTCCGTCGCCCACCCGTTGCGACGTCTCCAACATGACGAGCTGCTTTCAGGACTACATTTTCTCTTTTCTCCCAGCACTTGACTCCTAAACGCCATCGAAGAGCGCCCAAAATTGGCACACTTTCATTTAAATTCATAACTTCTTTTTTTGGAACGGCCTTGCCCCGTTGGGGATTTGAAAGGGTTAAGCACCATCACATCAGTGAAGAAGTGGGAGTACTCACGCTTTTGTGTCACCAGGTGCGGGGTCGTGTTCCTGGGCGAGTCCAGCGGCTACTACGTGGTGCGCGCGCGCGGCAAGGTGTCTGCCTACCGCCGCCTCGAGGTGCTCGAGTTCACTTCCGGTCAGGACACCCGTCCCGTAGCCCCTTGGCCTCGACTGGAGTCGACGCACTGACTTCTCTCTCCCTCCTTCCTTTCAGAACGGAAGAGGATGTCGGTCGTCGTACGGGACCCTTCCAACCAGATCTGGCTGTTCTGTAAAGGCGCGGAGTCCACCGTGCTGCCCTTGGTGACGCACGGTCAGAAGACGAGGACCATGGACTGCATACAGGAGTTCGCCATGGTAATTAAGAGTGGAATGAGCAGGAATGAGGTTGGGCCGTTGGGTGACCTGACTCCCGCCTAACCGGACCTGCTGCGTAGCGTGGGCTGCGCACCATGCTGGTGGCCTGCCGGCGCATCCCCCGCGAGGAGTACCACGCCGCCATGCTGGCCGTTCGGAGCGCCCGCTGCACCATGGCCGGGGACCGCGAGTCGCAGATCTCGAGCGCGTGCCTCGGGGTGGAGCGGGACCTGACGCTGCTGGGTGCCACGGCCGTGGAGGACCGGCTGCAGCCGGGGGTGCGGGAGGCCCTCGCCAACCTGCGGGACGCTGGCATCAAGGTGGGTGGGGTGAGGTGTGAGGGAGGGTCCGTCCTGTCGCGCCAACAACCGCCCGTCCCCGTCACACTGTTCCCGCTACAGACGTGGATCCTCACGGGGGACAAGGTGGAGACGGCCATCAGCATCTCCTACGCCAGCCGCCACTTCCAGCTCGAGTCGGAGCTACTGTTCGTGACGGAACACACGAGCGGTCCCGTCGTCACCAGGACCCTGCGCGTGCTGCGGGACCGGCTAGTCTCAGGCGACAATTTCGGCCTGGTGGTGGACGGCGAGTCCCTGGCGCTCGCCCTCCAGCACGCCCCTGACCTGCTTCTTGAAGTGGGACTCGCCTGCCCCGCCGTCGTCTGCTGCCGCCTGTCTCCCCTGCAGAAGTGCCAGGTGGGCGCCTGTTCCACAGTGTCGCCGTGCCGCAGATGGTGGCGTCATGTTACTGCTCTGACTACAGGTCGTGAGGCTCATAAAGAACTCCAGGTCTCGACCGACCACCGCGGCCATCGGGGACGGCGCCAACGATGTGTCCATGATCCAGGAAGCGCACGTTGGGCTTGGTGAGCAACTGTTTAATGCATGGCATTAAATGGACGCATTTCCTTTCAAGGAACCCCTTGTGTGCTTTCAGGGCTGATGGGTAAGGAGGGGAGGCAGGCGGAGCGCTGCTCCGACTTCGCCGTGGCCAGGTTCCGCTTCGTGCAGCGCGCGCTGCTGGTCCACGGCCACTGGTACTACTACCGTCTAGCCATCCTGGTGCACTACTTCTTCTACAAAAACGTTGTCTTTGTACTTCCACAATTTTACTTCATCATCTTCACTGCGTTCTCCCCACAGGCAAGTAAATTGTTAGATGATTATTTTGAATTTTTTTTATGAGCATATTTTGTGTTTTCAAAAGAGAAGTTGGTTTTGTGTCTGAGAAGAAAGAAAAAACAGTTAAATCTATATACCTCATGTACATTGATTGCAGTCCATGTACACATCAGTATTCCTCACTTGCTTCAACATAATCTTCACATCAGCTCCAGTACTGGTTTATGGTTTGCTGGAACAAAACCGCCCTTCATACCAACTCTTACAATACCCTCCACTGTACAAAGGTCATCAGGGAAATAGGCTCATGAAAACTAGTCACTTTCTTGTATGGTTGACTGCAGGTACGATTTTGTTTTTCTCAAATCTTTAAAAAATTGTGACTAAGATACCTTTTTACCTAACTTCATACAAGTAATTAATTAAAAATTCTGTGTTACATTCTTTGTGTTGACAGCACTGTTACACACCTATAATTTAAAGAATTTTTTGTCCACTGCCAAGATGCAGTTTTGTTTTCACTACAGCTCATGAGATAAATACACCATTGAAAATATTGGTCAATAAATTCCAGCAAAAACATTTTACCATGGTTCCATATGAGTTGCTTGTCTGTTTTCAGGTTGCAGGTTTCAATAAGCAAACTACTGCAGCAGTCAACTCATGGACTTTCCGTGGTGTGACAGTGCTTCAATAGAAGTATGTAACGCAAATAATTTTTGTAGCTTTATAAATACTTCAGAAAGAAAACTGTTACTGTTAATATTCCTGATGAATAGGATTTAATGTGAAGTTTACAATTGGTTTCAGGAATCTGGCATTCACTTGTGGTTTTCTTTGTACCTGTTTTGGCTTTACATTGCAACACAGTCCTGCTGGAAAATGGATCAGAGATTGATATGTTGTGCTTAAGTACTCTAGTTTACAGTTCAGCTGTACTTGTTGTTAACTTTAAGGTAAATTAATGTAATTGATCTATTACTGGAAGACCATTTGTGAATTATCCAGATAAATGTAAAAACTTCCCCATATTTATGTTTGTTACAGCTCCTACTTATTTCCCAGTACTGGACTTTTCCATTCCTATTATCCATAATTATTTCTCTTTTACTTCTCCATGTAATTAATTTGATATATGCTGTTATTGACATGTAAGTTTTTATACTTTTGTAAATGCATGTTTGTGAATAACTAGTAATAACATTCCCTTTTCCTCTATTATCTAGAGACAAGTTGATTAATCAGCAAATGTTCTATGTATATATTGAACTTATAAGTTCACCGCTGTTTTGGCTGTTTACGCTATTCTCCATCTGGTTGGCACTCCTCCCTGATATCATGATTATCATAATATCAAATTTTAAAAAGGCCCGGACGGACCCAACTTTTAAGTTTACGAGCACGGTCAGCATTTGATTACAGTACTCGCCTTGAAACTTTGTTTTTATAGCACATGAAGAAGGACAAATAATTGCAAACACAGCAAATTAATTATTTGCTTTCTTTCAGATGCTATGCTGTATTCAACGAAAGGAAAATTGGGTTGCAGGAGTCAGAACAGAGTTTAGTAAAAAGTCAAACAAAGTTTCAATGTTGCAATCAAGACGAAATAGGTCTCCTCGTCAACCATTTCAATCAAATACAGTGAACCAATCTCTCTCTCCAGATATAGCATCCAGAGAACATTTGACTACTGATGGGCATGAGGCTCAACAAGAAAGTAACGGAATTCCATACGATAATGAACAATGAATTAATTTGTACAAAGTACGAAAAATAGTTCATTTAATTACCCCTTAATCCTATCTCTTACAATTTCTTTCATTTTTTTTAAGAAGAGACATAAGATACCTGATAACACATCATAAGTTATGGCTTAAATACGTAGAAGTGTGGAGTTACCACTGATCACGGTCATGAGATCGAGAGTGGTCTTCACTTGGCCGTTGTCTGCGATGGTCTCTGTTACGTCCATCATCTCTTCCATGATGATCACCATATCCGCTTCGGTTGCCATGCCTGCCTTGATCACCTCTAGAATCTCTCCGTCGGTCTCTATCATGGTCTCTATCTCTGTCACGGTCTCTGCTTCTATCTCGGTCCCTGCGACTGTCATTACGACTGTGATTGGGGTAGTCTCGACCTCTGTTTCGTCCATTGAAATCACCACCACCTCTTCCTCTTCTGGAGAAGTCAAATCTTCGGCGAGGCTTGTTATACCAAGGTTCGATTATTGGGGGATCCGACAATGGTGTGGTATGCTCTTCCCAATAAACTGCATCAGATTCAGTAAATCTGTCATGAAATTCATCTTCAATAGCATCCATGAACTTTTTCTGTTCTGCTGTCAGATCCATAGTTGATAGAACACTGCGAACAAATCTGAAGTGAAATAAGACAAAATTGATTACATTATAAACACAAGATTGAGATAGATAACCCGTCAAATTGTAAAGGGTGATGCTTGAGTTCTTACCTCAACTCTTGATAGAATATCGCTACTTCTTCAAT
>NW_026273027.1:0-1058 GCF_000697945.3 Frankliniella occidentalis | reverse complement strand
AAATATATCATTTTATTGTTTACGGTGGAAAGGGTCCTTGCGGCGTCGTCGTGTCGCCCCTTTATCGGCCCATCTTCGCTTAACAGGGAAAGAGAGAGAGAAGAGAAACAATACCGTCACGTTTATCGACTGCCGCGCCGGGAGGAGGAGAAAAATGCCACGATGAAAAAGGGAAGAAAAAGAAAAGAGGGGGAGGAAAGGGTTTCGGCGGCGTGAAGAGGAGATTCCTCCCCAATATCCGGTCAAGAATCTGACGCGGATCTGCTGCGGCGGCGGGGGCGACACCCAAGAAAAGGGCGGGCCGAGAGGGAGGGAGGGAGGGAGTTGCTGGAGTGGAGCGGGAGGGCCAGGATTTACTGCAGCAGCGCCACGCCGACACACAATGTTGCGCGCGCCCGGCAAGCAAAACCGAAAGGGGCGAGAGAGAGCCGAGCGGCGCAGAGCCAGCTAGCCGTAAAGCCGAGCATGAAATGAGATATGAATCACGCTCAAATCCCATATCAAACACAGAGACGAGCTCGGCAACACGAGGCCAGCCGACCAAAACAATCACCCGCACCCCCGGGGCGAGGCGGGCCGAGCCAGCTCCCATAGAGTGGGAGTGGGCTCGCTACCAGCGGCCGCAGTGCTCGAACTGTCACAGTGGGGGTCATATGGAACGTGTCTGCAACGAACAGATCAGGCCGCGAAGAAGAGCGTGTGCCAAACGAACATTGTACTTGATTGTGTATTTGATTGTGTCATTGCATTGTACTTGTTTTAATAAGTAGGCCTAGGCTTCTTCCTTTGGGGATGTGAACGGAAGTGGGTGGGGCGAAGGAAGTGGCCCGGCATCCAATACATGGACCCCAATGTACCCGCCCCATCACACGGCCCTCGGCTCGGTGGTTGCGCACGTCAAGTTCACAACGAGGCAGGGGAGAGGAGGTTAAACGGAATGCGGGCGATGCAGCCGCGGCGCCGCTCCCTCCCTCCAGCGCAGCTTTTTGCGCGGCCGTGTCCACATCCAGTAATGATGATGTCACTACACAGAGAGAGCGGGAGGGGAGGGGGGGGGG
>NW_026273026.1:0-3140 GCF_000697945.3 Frankliniella occidentalis | reverse complement strand
ATTGTGGCCCGTGACGTCACACCTTGCAGCACCGCATTGGACAGTTTGTGCCAGCCTCATCCTCACCGCCCCTGACACCCTCCCCTGGAGGCCGGGGCGCGTTACCTCCCCTCCCCCATCTTTGTCCGAAAGCAACCCTACTATGTACTACTGCGCTCGGAACGACCAATTGGAAGGTCCGACCCTTGTCTAGGAAATTCTTGGAGTCCGCGGGCGGCGGGGGGTCTGGGCCGGGGCCCTGGAGGGGCGTCCAGGGCTGCCGGGACCGAGTCTGCGGTCGCCGAGACGTGGGTGGGACCCAAGGGTCTCGGTGGGGAGGGGGAGGGACTCGAGTTTGAATCTGTCCAGAGGGTAGGAAAGTAAGGGCACTTGAACCCAAACTTCCTCTCCCTTCCACATCTCCCTTTTCTCTCCCGCCCTTGCCCAGGACTGGTTCTCAAACTCTCCACCATCCACCGCCCGCCCTTCTCTCCCCCCCCTCTTCCCGCCCCTCTCCACCCTTCACATTCAACTCATCCGCAGTATGGTTCTCCTCCATCACTCCTGCTCCACCATCTTCAAACCGCCCCCCCCCCTCCTGCCGCGGCCTTCAAACGGCTCTCTAATTCATCAATCTCTTTTCTGTTTCCCTGTTTTCTCTCTTCCCGTCTCTCTCGGGCGTGCGTAACGAATACCCGCGGTACTTGCCCCCCTCTCCCTCTCTCCCGGGCCGCCCCCCGACCTCGTGCATGTGGAGTGGTCCGACTCTTTTGATTTCATACTTTTCCCTTTCCAATCCGCCGCGATGCGTGAACGCAAAGCGGGACGCCAACCGCACATAATTTTATAAACTCGACCTAATTCGCAGCATTTTCATTAGCCGGGGCCCGGAGAGGTGCGGGGCCGGGGGGCGGCGGGGGGCATTGTATGGAGCCACGGCACACGAGCGAGAGCGAGCGAGAGAGCGAGCGACAGATAGAGACAAGGGGGGCGAGTGAGACAGAGGGCGAGGACTCGTTTGGAAAGGATTTCAGTCCCCGCGGCTGCGATGCAACTGCAGCGCCAGCAAATTTACACTTATGACGTCGGTAGGTGGATTAAAATGTTTCTCAGAGCCGCAGAGGAGCAGGGAGGTCATGGAAAAGGATTGGGGGGGGGGGGGGGGGGGGCTACACACACCCACACACGGAGGACCAGGGGCGCATCAGTACGTGTACACTCACAGTTCAGAGGCTCTCCATTCCAGGCCAGAGGCGCGCTCAAAAGGAATCTGGAAAGAACAAGTTGTTTTAAACCCGACCCATATGCAACTGTTGGAAAACCAACAAAGGGAAAAATGTTCGCAGCCGGTTGAGTTTCCCGTTTCGACTTTCCGTCTCTGACCACGGATCGAGAGTATAGGCAACCCGTCGGCGCGCGGGCGCGATGCGGTACAGTCTACTTGCACGGGAGTGGGCGGGCCGAATCTACTGGCCACTCGCTTCCGAGTAATGTAACAGAAGTAAGGTAGCGCAGAGTGTCTGATAGGAAGGAAGTGCACAAATGAATTGAGAGCTATAAGTTCTTGTTAATGGGATGTTTCGAATCATTTGCAGTGCTGTTAGATGAAGCAAACTTACTGAGCGGAGGAGAACTTCTTAGACTGTTTTCGTCTGACTGGTTCTTCTTGTTTCAGAGTCTACCAGTGGCATCGCAACGCCCAGCTTTTCCATGGCTGCTCAGCTCTATGCTGGTATGCGGCTGGTGCTCATCGCAGAGCAGACGAGCACTGTGGACTTACCGTCAGATGGCTATAATTGTGTAAAATCAGTTACAACAGTGGACGGGACCAGCGTCTCCTTTCAACCGAGCCTTGACTATGATTACTGTGGTGGAAAATTATTACTTAATTTATCCTTATCAGCCTGCAAGTCAGCGGCCGATCAATCGACTATGGTTCGCTGCAAGATGACCTTAGGGTACAAGCACACCACCACCGAAAGGCCAGTCCCATGCGTTTCGTGCGAAACGAGCATTCTCTTTCACAAAGGCACCCAACGGTTTGATAAAGTTGTGTCTGTACATGTGGCTAAGGATAACCGTAACCATTTCACGAAGGTGACCCTTCTTTTTATGGTATTTGTCGCTGACCTGCAACATACGATAGCGCCTGGTCTCGGGCTCGGCGTCCACCTCAACAAGGCCCGTCTGCGGGGCAACCACTGCGACGTGAAGCTGGTGGTCGACGGCGTGGAGCTGCCCGCGCACCGCAACGTTCTGGCCGCGCGCAGCCCGGTGCTCGACAAGATGTTGACGGGCGACTTCAGGGAGGCTCGGGAGGGCCGCGTCGAGCTCGTGGACTTCTCCAGGGCGGCGGTCGAAAGGTTCCTGGAGTACCTCTACACTGATCAGATTGAGGACTGGGGCAACATGGAGCTGGAGCTGGTGCAGCTCGCCTCCAAGTACATGGTGCCAGAGCTACGCACCGAGTGCTCTCTGAGGCTGTGGTCCTGCGACGCTCCCCGTGCCGTCGAGCTCCTGCGCACCTGCTTCGACCCTAGCCCGCGCCAGATCATGAGCAGCGCGCTGCTCCGCCGGCTCGCGGTCATCGTGGCGAACAACATGGAGGCCCTGGCTGACACCGAGGAGTGGACCGACTTTGCGGAAACCTACCCAGCTATTGTCGATATGATACTGGGCCTCTCAGAAGTCCAAGAAACCCAAAGGACTTACAGCGTTTGGGAACCGAAGTATGAAGCCTTCAACCTACCTTGAATCAAAATAGCGTTCCTTTTTAGAACACGATTTATTTTCTTTCTGTTATCTGCTTAATTTATTCTCCATGTGTCAGCACTTTTTAAGAGAATTACAAACGTGTATTTATTCGTAATTACCTTAAGGTTTTTGTATTCATTTGACCTTTCACTACAATTTTCAATAGTGTACTATAGATCTTCAAAATAAAGTTACGAGGAAAACATAATAACCAAGGATGACGATGAGATTCGAACTCGCGCGGGTAGAGCTCATAGGGTTAGCAGTCCAACGCCTTAACCACTCGGCCACCTCGTCACATGCTTATCTGAATGGTGTGCTTCGTATCACACCCCGCCGGGCCACTACCAGCTGGCACGGCGCGGGGCTAGCGCGGACCCGAACCAAACCACTCCGCTTCGGTAGAA
>NW_026273025.1:0-1264 GCF_000697945.3 Frankliniella occidentalis | reverse complement strand
CCCCCCGTCCCCCAGCCTCGCTCCTTTCCCCAAAACCGCTGCAGCCACGGTGTTGATAGGCACTTAACGTACTGCCAATGCTGCCACCGCCGCTGCCGTCGCCGAGCTGGTCCCACCGCAAGACGGGCCGGGCTGTGGTGTGGTGGAGTGGCGGGGTATATTGGGCGGGGTGCGTTGGGGAGGGTGAGGGTCTGGAGACCTAGTGCCAGCAAATCTTACAAGTTACCGCGACGCCCTTGGGGGTGCGGGGCCGGGGGGCCGGGGCACCGTGGGGGGGCAGCAGGGTTGGGGCCTACCGTGCCGTGCAGGGGCGCACCATGTAAGGGGTACAGGCTGGTGACCGCGCGCCCGCCCCATAGGCGGCACAAAAGGGAGATGTCAGCTCATCTGGTGGCCGCGCTCGTCGCCTCGTCGTCGCCCCTTGCCCCTCCCCTGCCTCTCCCCTCGGCCCGGGCTGTCCGGAAATCGGGGGAGGCGCTTTTACAGGCACGTTGCACCCGAGGGGAAAGGGAAGCAGGTCGGGGAAGAGCGGGGTCCGTTCTTAAAATATATCGTGTCCGAGCAAGGAGGGGGTGGCTGCCAAAATAGAATCCCGCGTTCTTTTCCTCACTTTTTATTTGTTTTTGTTGCCAGCATCGCAACTTTCAAAAAAAGGAAAACACACCCCGGAGTTTCCTATCACTTGTTGCGCTTTTGACGCCACACTCCCCCGCCGCCCCGCCTCACCCGTCCGTTCTCGACTAATGGTTTTTCTTTAAAAAGTGATCACTTAAAGGACAAGGTCTCGAGTGCGAAAAAACAACATTTTTTTTCCGCCTCCCCCTACGTCCGCACTATCTCCGGCGACGTGTTGAGACGTTTGCGCCGTTTCGGTTGACGATCTGGTCTGGTATGCCGCGCGCGGAGAGCCCGACGCACCATAAAACAAAACGCCGCCGCAAAAAGGGCCAGTCTGGGCGTAACGCGCGTTTCTCTTGAAAACAATAACGATAACAAGAAATAAAAACAACCCCCCTGCAGAACAGTCGTGGTGGCGGCGCCCGCACTCGACGCCACGCAGCGTCACAAACCCCTGCTGCTGTAGTTACAGAGCCCACTGACGGGCATATTGATTCGCTACGCCGCGCCACGCCGCACTGTAAAAAATATTAGTAAATTTACAGTTCAGTGGTCTGGGAATTCGCAACACATGGATTTGAAATTTACTGTTTGGGCTGTAAAGTAGCCTTTACATGCCCAGTGGGCTGGTAAAGAGCCACTTACA
>NW_026273024.1:0-2626 GCF_000697945.3 Frankliniella occidentalis | reverse complement strand
ATTGTCATTTGAAAAATTGAAACGTATAAGCTTCAATTTTAATTAAATTACAAATAAGAAAAATACTCCACCACGCCACCAGAGTCGCTGCTAGGGCCGCCATGGGGAAGGCGGGTGACATGTATGGGTGGAAGGGGCTCCCCAGCGGCCCGACCACCGGACATCACGACATGCAGTATACATTGAACACACACACACACATGCAGCCCCACGCGACCCGCTGGCGCCCGATCACCTGTTCCACCAGACGACACGGTCTCTTCACTCACGTTGTTGCTCGCCCGACTTGTACACATACTCGGTCAGGCTCGCTCACGCGAACACACACACATACACATCGTCCCATTCCATAAAACACAACAGAACACAAAACGCAACAAATAAAACAGAGCGCGAGCCAACAACAGAGAGGGACAAAGACGTCCGCGGACATCTGCGCCACATCCATTCACCGCCATATGCGCCCCCTGCACAGTCCTCGACCATATACACAACAACAACAAGGACCACAAGGGACACAACACGAAGTTACACGAAGGACGCACCCTTTTCTACGGCCACTACTGAGGGGAGGGGGAAGGGGCCGAACGGGCACCTGCCACACCCCGAGATGAGTGCCATTCTGCTATTGCTGTGATGTGCTGTTGGGCCTGCAAAGGAAACGTGGGCATGAAGACAAACAGCGAGTCAGCAGAACACATCAGATACCGGGAAGAAGATGCGTGGACGACGCCGGTCTGAGTTGAGAGCAGTGCAGTACCGTGCAAAACGACACAATATAAACTTATAGTAACTCACAGCGCTGCCCCACAAATAAATGCCAAATTATAAACTACGCTCAAAAAGAATGAGTTTGAAAGTATGGTCTCCGTTGCAGGCTCAGCGCGCGGGCGGCCGGCGCCCACAACAGTCTCCGCGATCCGACTGACGCGCCTGCTCGATTCCCCTCGCGACTTTTTATCCGAGTCAAAGAGAAGAGCACCAGCAGCAAGTGAGCCGATCCGCCGTCTACACGCCCACGCCATACGCACGCCGCCACACAAGGACGACCTCACAAAGGCTTGACCATAGTGCCGCGCGTAACACAAAGTGACGCAGTTGCGCTAAATAGTTCACTGGTCAAAAGTGGCAAGGGCGCAAGTCCAATGGGAAGTCCGAGGACCTACGCCCTTTTTCACTTTTCACAAGTGAGCTATCGAAAGTCTCTCTAAGGACCCACCAATTCAGTCGAGCGCGGGGTGCAAAATGATGATGCGCGGCTGCGGGTGCTGCCCGCGGGCGCCGGCGGGCGGGCGGACCGCAGCAGCACCTCCAGATTGCACCCCCGCCACCTCCGCGCCCGGGACCGGGGCCACCACACCAGACTCAAAACTCGGTCTAAAAATTTGGCACGCGGGGCAACAATAATTAAGCTGGAAAGTCTGCGGGCGCACCCAAGGCCCCGCAAGGCAGGCCAGGCCGATAGCGGCAGCACCCAGAGCAGCACCGCCGCCGCCTTCCGCTTTCTTTTGCCGGACTTCCTTCCTTCCTCCTGACCACTCGCTTTGCTTCCCCGATGAGGACGGGCCGGCCAGCCGCTGGGTCGCCTTGCGCGCGATGCGCGATGCAGGGCTCCACTGCCCGTCGCCGAGGGGCCGCGGGCCGCGGACCGGGAGGGAACGGCGGCGCCGCCGGGACCGACCGGACTCCGCACCGGACAAAGGGCTTAAAAGAAATAGAAAAGAAGGAGTCCGAGTCACGAGTAGATCCCCCCTTCCCTACCACACCCTTCGCCTTTGGAGGAGCACACGGCTCCGTGGACATGAAAGAAGCACGAAGGAGAAGCAGGACGGGGCGCCCCGCGCGCGGCCCGTCCGGCTGACATCGGCACAATCAGCTGACGTGCAAGTCTGTTAGGCCCGCATATGATTGCGAGTGTCACCGCGGCGCTATGCCCCCCCCCCCCTCCCGCGCCCGCATGAGGCTCGCGATGTGCTGCTGCTGCTGCTTGACGTGCTCGGCGTTGTCAGGTCGGCGCAAGGATGTACACTGGCTGCTCTGACATGACGTGCGTCAACGGCGCCCCCGACATCGCCCGACATTGTGGAGACCGTGACCCTTTGAGGCCAACCCGTCTCTCTCTCTCTCTCTGTCCCTCCCTCCCCCACATCTCTTTTTCTCTCTCTCTCTGTCTCTCCGCCGATGCTGACGCTGCCGGCCCTGCTGCAGCAAGTTCGCCAACACCCCTAACACGATTTGCCCGTCGTCCTGCCTGGCGCGGCCGGTAGAAGCAGCTCTATAGACCGCCTCTGGAAACGGTACGCCCAACAGTCGCCCCAACACCCATCCACCGCGCCCCGCCCCGCCCCGCTGCCCGCGGGCTTCCAGCGGCTCCCGCGGCTCGCTCGGCACGGCCCTACTGCCTCACCTCGCACCGGCCACCACACGACGCTCAAGGCCACCAATTGTGCTGCTGCTGCTGTTGCTGCGAGTCCGCCAGGTCCAGCCAGGTCCGTGCTCGCCTCGCCTGGCTACTGGTGGTGCTGGCCAGGCCAGCCGGATTGAAAAGTGGTCAAGTGCGTCGTCGTCCCCGCTGGTCCCGCCCCGGGGCCCAACTCGGACCCCGACGCCCCACCCCACCCCTCCA
>NW_026273023.1:0-1239 GCF_000697945.3 Frankliniella occidentalis | reverse complement strand
CCCCGCCCGCCATGAGCCGCGCCGCGTACGCGCACGAAGGCAGCGCGCCGGGGAGGGACATCTGGTGCGGCGTGGCGGACGGCCCGGCAGGGCCCAGCCCACCCATGGGGGCGCCCACCGTGGCGGCGTGGGCCAGCGTCGCCGACAGCTCGTCGTCGGAGAGGTCCAGCCCCACTAGCGCGCTGTCCTCGCCCAGCGGCGAACCGCCACTCCCGAACATGTGGTGGTGGTGATGGTGGTGATGGTGGCCGTAAGGGCCGAGGCCTTGACTCATACCGCGCCCGCTGCGGAGGTGAGGCACACGTTACCGATGGGAGGTCCCCAGAAAGAACACAAAAGAGCACAACTGCTCACCTGGTGTGATACGGCGTTGGTGACGACGACGACGAGTCAGCGTGCGTCGTGACGACGCGCACGCCTCTGGACGAGCAGGACGAGGACGAAGGCTGTGGACTGGGGCCCCGCCCCTGGGGGCTGTGGCTGCCGCTGCCCTTGCCGCCACCGCCGCTACTGCTGCTCACCACGGCCGCCGTGACGGTCGTGTTCTGTTGCTGGAAGCGGTACACCAGCTCCCTGGAGAGCGTGACGGAGGGCGAGTCCCTCATCGTGATGAACGCGTTGCGGGACGCGGTGCGGGACCTCCCCAGATGGAAACACACTGGTAGTCTAGCGCGCGCCTCGCCGTGCAACCTGTCGATCTGCTCGTCCTTCTAGAGACTGACCCCCCGCCGTCCCGTCGCAGTCTGGACCGCTCCGCCGGGCCGGGCGGGGTGCGGCTCCCGCGGCGGGGGTGTGGGTGGGCGTGGCCAGGCGCTCCACTCGCCCCGCGTCTGCGTCCTGGTTGGTTCGCCGAGATTGGCGCCGGCTTCGCATTGGCTAGCCGCTCGGTGTCTGCGAGCTATCGACCAGCCCCGTGTCACTTGCAGGAGTCGTCAACGAGCGCCCCGCGGCGCGAAGGGCTGCTGTGGAACCGTTCAAGGGAAAACGCGAACCGTCCCTTCGTGCGAATTATTCACCCGTTGTAAAAACGGAAGGCAGACCTGCTGACGCCTAGAGATGATGTTGTGTATAGTCTTGGGTCGTATTCGAACGAACACGAACAGAAATTTTGAAAAACAATTTGAACTGAACACTTTAGTGTTCATGCCCCGAACGAACAGTCCTCGAAATTTTGCAAACTAAGCAAGCGGGGGAAAAAAGTGTGCCTCACCCGTATCTGTGACGGGCCCCGCGCAGCTA
>NW_026273022.1:0-2123 GCF_000697945.3 Frankliniella occidentalis | reverse complement strand
CTCAGGTCTCCCCCCTCAGATCTCCCTCCTCGGGTCTCCCTCTTCGAGTCTCCCTCAGGACTACCACGGGTCTCCCTCAGGTCTCCCTTAGGTCTCCTTCAGGTCTCCCTTAGGTCTCCCTTAGGTTTCCCGTAGGTCTCCATTAGATCTCCATTATATCTCCCTAAGGTCTCCCTCGGGTCTCCCTCAGGTCTCCCTCAGGGCTCCTTTGGGTCTCCCTCGCCTCCTCGTGGTGGAGCGTCTGTGGTCAGGCAGGCAGAGCTGCCGGGTGCGGCAGCGTAACGGGGCTGCCTACCTGCGTCCCGACATGCGTTTATAGAGTCTACAGAACAAAGGGGACAAAGACACAGAGGCCCAAACGAAAATTATTGGGGGCTATTACGCGCTGCACTAAGGAATCGAATCAATCATCCAGAAAGTACGTTGGTAATTCGCCCTTGCGAAACCACCAACTTGAGCCTCGAAGAGCTCATATAGCGCCTGGTAGGTAGGCAACATCCTCCCTGCAAGACACCCGTGTGCTGCGGGCTGGCCTACCCTAAGTCTCGCAGGCGCCCTTCCGTGCCGAATGAATCTGAGAGAAACAGGCACACTTTCCTGACGATCCCTAATAAGCGACGCCTGACTGTAAGCTAGGGTAAAATTCGTCTTTAATCACACAATAGTATCCATTTTCTCTTACTGCGGGCTCGCGCGCGCTGCCCGCACCACACTCGAATAGGAAATACGCCACACCCTTGGCTCACAGCACCATAAGTTGTGATGGGTCTGCCCTTCCCGAGACCTGTCCCGGCACTCGTCCCTGCACTGTCATCGCGAAGATGCGCCGAGGAGTGAGCGAGTGAGTGAGCAGCGTGAGGGTGCGTTAGGGAAGCGGCGCGGGCGGGCGTCGCTCGCTGCCGAGGATGCACCCGTGAGTCGCAGAGGGAGCCGCAAAAAGCCATAGCAGGTCGGTGATCGTATAAAATTATTGAAGACAATCTCGTGATGAGTTTGATGACATCCTAACAAAAACAGGGGAGGGAGAAAGAAACCAGCACAGTTGCAGTACAGCAGGCTCCGCTCGGAATCAATTTGAGTTCCCTCTTATTTTTTTCGCCGTAAAAGACTTAAATTTTGACTCAACGAGCCGGTCACATTTGTGGTGTTTCACGCTACACTATCGGCCGCATTACAGCGCTGGGGAGGCGACTACGAGAAGTTGGAGGCAGTGGAGCCAGTGGAGCCAGTGGAGCCAGTGGAGCCAGTGGAGTCAGTGGAGCCACAGTGGAGATAGTGCAGCCTTACTGGAGCCACTCGAGTCGTCGCGGATAAGGCGCGATTATACCTGCCGGGCTGACGCGGTGCATCCATCCTAACGGCATCGACCACCTCTACAACGTCATCGTCGTTGGCGTCCGACCTTGGCGCGCAAATGGACGGAATGGCGCGCGGCGGGCCGGGCGGAGAGCGCGGCGCGATCCTAGCCGAGGGCTGCCAAATTACCGAGGAAGCGGGAGGGAGCACTACTACTTGTGACAAACGGATGAGGAAGTCAGCAGTCGTGGGAGAGAGGAATCGGCAACGACGAGGACCTTCAGACCGCTGTTCCCAAAGTCGCCGCATACGTCAAAAACGACTCTCTCAATTTCTCATGCAAGCCTTGATCCAAATGTTTGTCCCTGGTCGTCGAGAGCGCACCACGCGTTCCGCTAGGAGTTTGACGAGGACGCGTCCCCGCGTGCTCTCAGCGGCGGCACGCGTGTTAGAGGCGGCAGAAAGGCCGGCCGTATAGAGACCTGCGTCGCAATGTGCGTCGCTATCGCCAGGATACGTTATGCTGCGGGGGTGCCGTTGCGTCAGACCGGGTCGCGGGGTGGAGGCGAGAGGTGCAAGGAGGCGATAATAATTACACACAGTCTCCGAAACAAAAGCAGCAACGACAGTTCTTCAAAGAAGGCCCGCCGGTCTTGCTTTGGGCTCGGGGAGGCGCGCTGAGGCGAGCAAGCAGGGCGGGGCGGGGCGACCGCCTGTGGGTGGGCAGACCCGCCGCGCACGACTGCGTAACGGGGCTGCCTATCTGCTCTCCGTCAGGCGCGAGAGGAGGCCGAAAGTGGTAGAAGTGAACAAAAAATGACAAAATA
>NW_026273021.1:0-6141 GCF_000697945.3 Frankliniella occidentalis | reverse complement strand
CCCCTCATTGGACCAAGCAGCAATATTCCAACCCCGCTCAATGAACGCGTCGCAGTCTTGTATTTACCGCAAACACGGGAGGGAAACGGAATTATTCTGCGCCCGCGGGAAGGGCGGTGTGTCGCGGGAGACTGTTGACTCAGACCGGCACGAGTCATGCAAGCGAGGCCCGAAGACATCATCGTTTTTTTAAGAGGGGAGGTTTTGTGTTTTTCTTTCGCGCGCTGCTCTCATTTTACTCAAAAAAAGTAAAGAGGAAAATTGACCGACATCGTTGCGTTTGGTATTTGGTCGGATGATTTGGCGAGGGAGGAAGAAGTTCAGGCTAATATTTTCTCCCCACCTCCCTCCCTCTCTATCTTTCTCTCTCTCACACACAACTAAAGCCAGCCAACCCCGGGTGCGCGGCTGTGGACACGCGACGAAAATTGTCAGCTCTGGCCCCTGACAGCAACAACCAGAGAAAGGGGTTTATGAAACCAGTCAGTTTGAAGCTACCCCTCGCCACCCCTTCCCTCGGCGTAAACGAAAGTTATGAGGTCTCATCTTCTCCGCACACTCCCTACACATTTTTGCACACATTTCGTCGCACATGACCTACACACAGTAATAAAAAAAAAATGATGATTAACTGCGTACATTTTTAACGACCCCGAGTCATGAAACTATGGTGGAAAACAGAAGAGGAAATGCGTGGGTTTGAGGCCCATCCCACACATCTTTGGGAATACGACTCGTCACCGCGTGAGTGTTAGCAGAAAGGGCTGCTCATTCTCTCTCTCTCTCTCTCTCTCTCTCTCTCTCTCTCTCTCTCTCTCTCTCTCTCTCGGACGGCTGTTCCCGACACCGAAGATGAGGCCCCTCCGCGAGTTCGTTTGCGTCCCCGAGACGGACGCGGAATGGTCGGGGCGGGGGCGCACCCCGCGGAGCAGTAGTCGAGTCGGAGATTTAGGGAAGGGGAGGGGATATGGACAGACATATGATTCGGTCAATATTCGGCCTGTCGTACACACGGGCCTCTCCATAGGGTAGGGAGAAGAGGAGGGGTGGTCAATCTACCTCTCTCCCCCTGGCCACGCTCGCACATGCCCAAACCACTCAGAGTCCGGGCACGGGCCGGTTGTACATTTGGTAGGCTGCCAGGCAGCGACTATCCGTCAAAGCACGTAACGCGCATTTTCCCCTCAATTTTACGCATCCTACCGAATCTGTTATGCGACGAGGACAAGGATCAGTCGCTATAAAATGCGAAGATACAGCAACTAAAACAACGAAAGGCTTAATAATACAAGAGAATTTTTTCAGTTGTAAATCTCCGATTTCGCTAAAACTGAAAAAGTTTAAGGTAATGACTACTGAAAAAGGTTCCCTTGTTAGTTGGCACAGTCTTACAATTTAAACTGTACAGCCTACGCTTGAAACGACTCGCGCGCCCAGGCGCTGAACTCCAAACGCAATGCGGATGAGATTCCCGCAGCCACCACCGCCTCCGCCGCAGCAGCAGCGCTGTCCTATTTTGGCCGGGCAAATAAACGTGTGAACGATCAAAGGTCCACCCCTCCCCTCCCTCCCCGTCCCCGACTCACCCTACTGCCCCCCTCCCCACACTGTCGTTTATCCAGCTCTGTCGTGGCGCTGTGCGGGAGGCAGAGGAGAACGGGCGAAGGGACTGACGGACACACTGTGTAAGGGAAGACCCGACCGCGAACCGCTGGCGAGAGCAGGCGCACAGTCGAGCAAGTGGTCGTGCGCTCAGTAACAACTGTGAAACTCGAATTTCAGTTGTAAGTTGTAAATTTACGAGAGCAAACTTTTCACTCGCCAATGCATTTCAAGTCGATACGTACTGCATGTATTTTTACGATGACAAGTTGCAATTTCACAATAACTAGCGTCACTAACCTTCCTACTATTCATCGTACGGTGGTGCTTCCTGATAATTATGATAAGCAAGTGTGTACTTTTTCTGTGTATGTGGAAATTTGTTAAATCCCCTATGTTTTGATCCGTCTTTTTATCCTTTCAGTACGATCGGCAGATCCGTTACTACACACTAACAGGATTTGTATCTTTTATTTGTACAAGCAATCAAATTTTTTGCACATATTTCTGCTTTAATTTGAACACTTTTGTGCATTCATTTGTAGGAAATCATTTACTTTGACGTAAAATCTTGGGCGAAACGAAACGTAGGTTTAACTTTGTGCGAACATTTGCACAAAAACATACCATTCTTTTGGTGTATAGTTATAACTCTTTAATGTCATATTTCAATGAACTACTCTAATTCATTGAAGCGTTATAAAATCATCATTGTTCGGAACGTAAATACCATGGCTTAGCGGAGCGCGATGCGGGAGGGAAGGCGACACTGTCGCGTTTGCTTTGATCGCAGCGCCAGCGCCAGGCGGGAGAGGAAGAGAGGGACGCTCGATTCAAATCGCTCCGCAGAATAGACTAACCACCGTGAACTGCCGCTCCGTAGCTGTACGTTAAAGCGGAATAAGGATCATCATCAAAGAGCGCGGCGCACAGAGACGTTTAATCAACGGCGCTAAACGCCGTCACAGCCCGCCTACGTGTGCAACGTTATCCCCCTCCTCAGCAAACGGAAACGACGAGGCAGAAAGCAGACAGAGAACAAACATAGCAGGAGTTCTGCAGTCCGCGCATTTGGCGCACAGAGCGTCACAAAACACAGTTTGCTTCGTGGAAGGCGAGAACAGCGCGTCACGGTACCTCAAGAAGACGCCTGACTATAACGCGCGGAACAGGTCGTTTCAATCCGAAAAAGAAATTTTGGCAGGTTTACGGGATGTGCGAAAAATTGAATGAAGAATGTCTCAGGTTTGCGATTTTAAATTGTAAATTTACACAAATGAAATTGGCACCATGTATTGCCCTGGGATTGCCCACTGCTCTGGTTAATTTCGACTTACATCAGCTTTACGCAGCGCAGTGCGCTGGTGCCTCAAGCTGCACAACTGTTCTCTCCCTTTGAACGAACACGAACAGCCATATTTTTTTTCGAACGAGCCGAGCAAATATACTGTTCAAATTTGATCCGAACACGAACAATAATTAATTATTACAATTTGCTTTTTCCTAATAAGTTATAAAAATATCCAAGCTGGTTTATGAAAGTTCCCATTAACGTTTAAAATTTTAGTTTTTATTTACCTGCCACTGCCCCCTCATTACACCTATGACGCGTCTTTCTGTAACATACTTCAAATCGTTCGCCTATGAACTTTTTTGAGTAGTACTCGAACATTTCTTATCCGAACGCCTCATGTTCGTTCGAGTTCGATCAAGTGCGAACATGTTCCCTCATCTCTAGATCATCAGTGTAGGCAACACTCAGCACTCCTCTAGCGAGGCAAAGTGGCATCGGGCAACATAAAGACACATCGTAGTATTCCCATGGGCGCACACGCTAGCAGCACAGGGGCGCTGGGTTGTTCGTTGGGCAGCACAGTACATGATACGTGGGCGCACGCTACCTCCAGCATTCGGTCGTCTTACCGCAGGAAACGAATCCTAAAAGCAAGACCTACACATTTTTGGTTATTTCAAGAATGTTACTTAAGCCTTTTTTGAAGGAGCTGAAACAAGTCGTACATGAAAGGCGCTGAGAGCCAGTAGACGTGCGAACTGTGTTCAAGTATTCTGGTAGTCTAGCAGGTACCACACTTGCAGAAGGTACCTAAGTGATCAGCTGCTGCTCCCACCAGTGGCGCCACCCAGCGGGGGTCGCCGGAGACCCTGCCGTCCGCGCTACCCCGTGCCCACAGGGGGAGGGTGCTGCCTGACGAGCGCCCCCTCCAACGCGATACCCCACGGCGAACAGTAGCCGCGTATTCCCTTCCTGAATTACCCCACCTCCGTCTTCTTCCACTGGGCTGGGTCTGACAAATATTCACCGCTGTATAGTCATATTCCACAAACCTGCTTCTAGCAGACACCATACGCATCGCAAATATCGTTCCCCGCCAAGCTCCATACGAGGGTTCGTCTTTTCAAGCAGCAGGCACGGCAACACAAATTTTCGTGCAATAATTACATACTATCATTCTTGTAAGAACCCGCCTCCTGCTGAAACTTGTCCGCGTCCCAAAACAAAGATGAAGCATCTTGACGCACAGCTAGGGTATGGCAGGATTGAGGGCGTCAGGGAATGCAATAGATAAAGGATAAAGGTGCAGTTAAGTGTTGGACCGTGAATATTACTACGTTAAGCTGTGCGCGCCCGGGCGGCGCCTCGGCTCGGCCCACCCGCCCATCCTATTTCCGTAACACTCAATGTTCGGACCAGTGACACTCCAGTGGCCCCCGCCAGGGCCGCTAGGGCGGAGCCACGCTGGCACCGGAGCCCATGATGGGGCCGGGGAAGGACAGAAATACACGCGGTATGGGCCAGGCGGTCCTGGCGGTCCTGGCAGGGCTGGCAGGGCTGGCAGGGCTGGCAGGGCTGGCAGGGCTGGCAGGGCTGGCAGGGCTGGCAGGGCTCGCAGGGCTGGCAGGGCTGACCCACTGGGCCCATGGCCGCACCTCCACCTCCCCTTCGCAATATGCAAAACATCTTTGTTAATTGACGACATTCTTAATCATCTCTGTGAAACGACTGAAATTTACGAACGGTGTCGTAGAATTTGCGACGGCAAATTTTGTGCCGGTCGAAAATTTCACAAAACATCAAAAGAATTTTTAAATTTTGCTTGAAATTTTTGTTATAAAATTTTACGCGTAAAACCTACCAGTCTGTTTTCTTAGTGTCCTCTGGCTCTCCCCATCCTCCCTCAGGCCAGGTGAAGGGGATCAGTGCAGGGCAATTAAAGAACAAAGCCGGGGATAGAGAAACACCTTTCGGATCCGACTTCCCAACTTTTCCTCCCCGCCCGGTGGCAAGAAATCAGAGCTATCGGCGGCTGTACGTACACGTTGCGTCACATCTTTTCGTGCATATTTCCGGACACTCTTTATTGAATTCAATTCAAAAGTCTTAAGACTTCCTGATGCAGGGTGTGAGCTTGTGTGTATCGTATTTCTTTTCGTGCTCTGTGGCAAGTGGCAAGGTAAATTTCTGAAAGACGGTTAGTTTTTATAAAAGGACTCCGAGGAATTTGATGATTAAAATAGCATCGTCAATCGGCTTCTCCCCCGCGGGTGGGGGGGACTTTGCGCATACAAAGGGAGGAAATCCTAAAGTAAAGCAGTTCAGCTCTTGTCGGCTTGAAGAGAGCAAAAAGTCGTGAAGGCGGTATGAAGACGGCTCGCGTCCAGCAGCCAAGGGGGGCCCCGAGGGAGGAACGGCCCTAGGCCATTAAGGGGATAGAATTACTTATAACTTCACGGAATGTGGGCGCGTTCCTATGGCGGCGGTACGTCCCGCCGAGGCACGCGGGCGCGTCCTCACTCTCTCACACACACACACGGTGTGAGCGCAGCTGCCGAAGTTCCGGCATGAGGGTGAAACCTTTCAAGTTCTAGGCTCCATTATCTAATCGCCCAACGATCTCTCTCTCTCTCTCTGGACTGCGAGAAGGCGGGTCTCAGGTGTGGCCCGCTCATGGGCCACCCAGACGAACTAACTCTCTCCTCTGCAGCGCACACTGCTGGAGACGAGAGCTAGAAGTAGCAGCTGCAGCAGCAGCAGCAGCAGCAGCACGGCAGCAGGAACAGGATCAGAAAAGCCAAAGGCAGCAACGAGCCGCGCGAAACCGCGCCGAGTGCGGATTACAGACACAGAACCTCGGAGCAGCGCCTTGTACACCGTTGTACCCCGCTGGTGATACACGCAACAGTGTCCGCGGACGACTCTGACGACGGAAGACAGCACAGCAGAGGTGGAAGCAGCTCTGTCTCTGTCTCTCTCTCTCTCTCTCTCTCATCAAAACTCTTCCGCCCCGCCGGGCGCCCGCTATCTCATTCGCACGGTGGCCCGGCGTCCGGCCCCGTACGCCACGCCGGCCCACGCCGTCGGAGCGGAGCGCCCGCCGGCCGGAGGGTAGGCAGGCCCGTCGAACAGCAGTGTGCGGCGGGGCGGGCGGGTCTGGTCGACAGGGACCCTGACGGCCAGCGTCAAATGTCTTCCAGCGGTGTTTCCATTGACTTGGGAGAGAGTAGAGTAGAGGGGGGGGG
>NW_026273020.1:0-6071 GCF_000697945.3 Frankliniella occidentalis | reverse complement strand
CTCTCTCTCTCTCTCACTCTCTCTCGCTCTCTCGCTCTCCTCTTGGTCCCCGGCAACAAAGCACACATTTTCCACTCTGTTACCCCTCATGAGCTGAGGAGTCATTGTGTCCAGTCGGTTCATACAGCACTGGAGGACGCGCATAGCCCTCCTGCATATGGGTCGGGGGGGGGGGGTAAGCTCTTGGCGATCGGCCTGTGCGCTCGAGTCACCACCGGGGGCCGGCTCCTAGCTGATCAGAGAGTATCACACACGGAGCAGGCAGTCGCAAGTTTTAATATCTCCAATACCGTCTCTCGCCGGTGACGTCGCGGCCTCGGCTCACTCACGGGCGGGCCAGGGCGGCGGCCAGGATCGCGGCGCACGCTATAAGCGTCGCCGACGTGGCCGCGGCGGCCGCGCCCGAGGGCTTGACGGTGGTCGCCGGGGGGTTGGGCCCGGGGCCCGGGTTGGGCCCGCTCGTCGGTGGGTTGCCGGTCGGCGGACCGGGCGGCGTGGGAGGCAGTGTGGGACCCGTCGGCGACGGCGGCACTGTGGTGGTCGGCGGCTTGGTGTTGGTGGCCGTGTAGATGTAGCTGGACGCCGCGGAGTAGTGCTTGCGGTACCAGTCGAGCTTCGCGTCGGCCTCCTGCAGGGCTTTGTTGAGATGCTTCATGTCGGCTCTGTTAGCGAACGTTTTCGATACCCAATCCTTGACCTGTGGGCGGCGTGAAAGGAAAACAAAAATGCAATCGTGTACCAAAAAATATAACACGAAATAAAACCTCCGCAAAAAAATGCCGTCGATACGGACCTCGTTGAATTCCGCGTCGGTTCGAATCTTGTCGATCCAGTCGATGAGGATGCCGCCGAGCTTGGTAGGGTCGGGAGAGTCGGGTCTGATGGAGCCCGAGTCGCCGAACCTGCGGGCACCGAGCGGCCGTATCAAGTGCACAGTCCGGCCTCTTTCGTACAGCAATCACCCCCATCCCCCCAACCCCACTTACTGTGCGTCCATCTCCTTCCAGTTGCTCTGGATGTACTCCAGCATCAGCCGGTGGTGCTCGACCCGTTCGGAGAGGTCGTTGAAGAAGTCGGTGATGTTCGCGACCTTGTCCTTGAGGACGTCACCGATGAGGCTTTTGGGGTGCGGAAACGGGTTTGTGAGAGAAAGTCGTCAACAGGGATTTTGTAAGTCTGAAATTTCTCCAGATAAAAATTGAAAAAAAAAATGAAAAATTGAAACTTTTCCCAAAAAGTTTGAAAAAAATAAACTTTTTCGAGGAAAGATCAAACTTTTGTTTTTTGAAAAAGTCTGAAAATTTCCCTAGAATACTATTCAAGAAAATTAAAATCTCTAGTGAAAAAGCGAAGGAGCTTCGCTAGGACGAGGCATGGACGGCATCCTTACCCTCTCACGCGGCTCTTGTCGGCGGAGCAGAGTAGCATGTTGGCGTAGGCCGCCTTGAGCTCCTTGTCCGGGGCCGCGGCCCAGAGCTCCTTGACCTGCTGGAAGAGGGCGGCGTCGCCGGCCCGGAGGCCGTAGCAGCGCACTGGTGCGGCCGTGTCCGGGTGGAGCCTGGAGAGAGAGCAAATGGTAAAGTTTTCTGTTTTTCTCCTTCTTTTCTGACTTTTAGAAATGGATTTTTCTGTTGTTTTCTTATATATCTCTGATTCTTTTGGGGGTGGCGTGGGGCGTTATTTTAGTGAAGCGCTTCTTGCTGAGGCACCCCCACCCCCCACAACCCTAGGGAAAGAAATTGACGCAAATTTTTTGAATGACCGCGTGTGTCTTACTTGACGTTCTCTCGGTCGGCGAGCCACTTGACCAGCATGTCGTTGGCCTCCTTGAGGCAGGCGGGGTTGCCGCTCTGGCAGGCGTAGGGCGCCATGTAGAAGCGGGCGTGGCGGGCGTCGAAGCTGTCGGTGTCCTTGACCGCGAGACCCAGCTTGCTGAACGCCTCCGTTGTGAGCTTGTTCAGCAGAATCTGAAAATCAAAGGACAATTTCGTTTAAGGAAAAGGTTCTTGTTTTTTGTTTTTTTTTCGTTGCTGCTCTGATTTCTCTCTATATCAAATGATGTTTGGGACACGCCATACTGTAACGTGCTTACCAGGAAGGACGGGTGCACGTCCGTGTTTGCGAGGTAGTCCTGCAGGACCTTGATGGAGTTCTTGCCCGTGATCCACACCGAGGCCTCCGTCTCCTTGGCCAGGACGTCGAGCACTTTGAGCGGGTGGTCCCAGGTCAGGCGGCCGGTTTTGGCCATGGTGAGGACGTCGTTGATGAGCTGGCTGCGCACCGGGGCCGGGATGGCGGCCTTGCCGTTGACGATGGCGGTAATGAGCTGCTCCTGGTTGCCCTCCTCGTAGAGCACGCGGTAGTACGAAGCGTGGCCGGGGTTGACGACGACCCAGTCGTCCTGCGAGGCGTCCACGTCGATGGTCACGCTGGGGTTGCTCGGGGTGAGCCAGGCCACGACCTTCGCGTCGTCCACGGTCGCCGGCGTGGACGCGGGGGTCGCCACAGTGACGGGGATGAACCACTTGGTGTCGCCGCGCTTGTTGTCCGGCAGCAGCTGCTCCTGCGTCAGGGTCACCTTCTTGTTGGCGTAGTCCCGCACCACGCGGACCAGCGGCACGCCGGCCTGCTCCGTCCACGACTTGGCGACCGCCTCGAAGGTGTAGCCCGCCGGGAGGTTGACCTTGGGCTCCGTGTTGGTGGCGTCGTTGGCGACGGCGGCGGCCATCCCGCGGAACAGCTTGTCGGGGTCGCCGTTCTGGAACGAGCTGTGCACCGCGTGCGTTTAGCCGAGGGGTCCTTTACTACCGCACAAGATTTTATCGTGATTTTTCCGTTTTTCCGATTTTTTCTGATCTCTTCCCATTTTTTTTCTGATTTGTTCTCCTGCTTTTGTTTTGTTTTTAAATTATTTTTCTCGTTTTTTTTCCTTATTTTATTTTGGTGACGGACCCCTCGGTGGGTCGGCCGAGCACTCACTGCACTCACTTGGCGGTCAGGTAGTTCTTGAGGCCCTGCCGGAACACCTCCGGGGAGAGGATCAGCTGGAACATGCGCAGCACGGAGCCGCCCTTGGCGTAGGAGATGTCGTCGAACTTGGACTCGATCTCGGTGTAGGTCGACACGGCGCTGCTCATGGCGTGCTGGCCCGCCATCAGATCGCTGGCCATGGCCTCGTGCGTGTATTCGGGCAGCATCTTGTCCAGCAGCTTGAGGTCCGGGTTGATCTGCCCTCACAAAAGGCCAAGAGCGTCAAGTTTCATTGTTCACTCTAATTTGTAAAAGTGTTTTACGGCTAACTGTTTTTTTTTACGGCATGTCGTTACGCATTTTGCTTTCAGCCTTTGGTGTGGCGGTGGCACGCGGCCCTTGCGAGCCCTCCTCACCTTGTCGCAGATGAAGTTCTCGAAGAAGGTCGCGAAGCCCTCGTTCAGCCACGTGTTGGACCACCAGTCCATGGTCACCAGGTTGCCGGTCCACTGGTGGCCGAGCTCGTGACAGATGACGGCCTGGATCTGCTGCTCGTAGCGCACGTCGAGCAGCCAGGGCATGCTGATGAGGTAAGCCTCCCTGCGCAGGACAGGCGGGAGAGAGGGTGTCAACGCACGATGTCGAACCGATGATCGAAACGATGATCGAAACGATTATCGAGACGATTAGCGAGACGATTATCGAGACGATTATCGAAACGACAAAATATATCGTTTCCATGGTCGTTCCTCACCTGTAGGTGACGAGCCCCCAATTCTCCATGGCGCCCGCGGCGAAGTCTGGGATGGCGAACTGGTCCGTCTTGGGCAGCGCGTAGGGGATGCCCGTGTACTCGCCCAGCAGCTCCAGCGCCTTCTGCCCCGTGCGCTGGCTCAGCTCCCCGCCGGCCACGATGTCCCTCCTCGCCCAGGTGTTGAAGGTCTCGTCCGCGTTGGACAGCTTCTCGAAGTCCGACACGACCCAGGCCAGCAGGTAAGTCGGCATCGGCACCGTCACGTCGAAGGTCGTCACGGCCGCCACCGGGGTCGGGGTCGGGCTTGGGGTCGGAGTCGGGGTTGAATTCGGGTCCGGGGTCGAGGTCGGGGTCGGGGTTGAATTCGGGTCATCGTCGGTCGGGTTGCTAAACCGCACATCACGATAAAACACGTCAATTTTTTATTTTTTTTAAATGGCCGCTATCGTCAAAACACAAGCCCAAATGATGTGTTTTACAGCCTAAATTAGACTTCTCCTGAACGCGTATATACTCACTCCGCGGGGTCCTCAGTGCTCTGGGTGACCCCGGGCATGTTGGAGCGCGCCTTGAGCTTGCTGTCGTGGCCGATCACGATCTTAAAGCGCGCCTTGAAGCTCGGCTCGTCGAAGCAGGGGAAGGCCTCGCGGGCGTGCGTCGACTCGAACTGCGTCGTCGCCAGCCGCCTGGTACAAGTCTCGCGTTAATGGCTCGTATTTATCTTGAAAAATAATTGTATTTGGCCCAAAGTTTGCTTATGAAAATCGAATATTTCGAGATCAACCCCCAAAACACTTGGGTATGGGAGGGAGTCCGCGCCCTACCTGTCACGTACTTGGTCTCACCCTTCTCCTCGTAGGTGGAGACGTAGAAGCCATAGAGTGACCCTTCAGAGGTGAGCATCGAGTTGAACTTTGAAAAGCTGATGAGGTATTGCTGGCCTGCCTTCAGCGTTTTGTCCAGGCTGATGGTGAGGGTCTGGTACATGGCGTTGGGCGTCACATCCGTGACGGTGTACTTGGTGGTGTCCGCGTCCTTGTACGGCCTCACGCCGATGGAGAACTTGTCGAGACCGCCCAGGTTGCTGGCCGCGTGCAGGACGATGGTGTCCGTGTCCTCGAGCACCTTGACGCGGATGTCCACCTGGCCCTCGAACTTGGTGAGCTTGAAGTCGACCACCAGGAACAGCTGTGGCAGTGGTGCGGGCGGGTTGAAGTTTGTCTGTCGTCGGCCGCGTCCTGGGGGACGTCCGCAGGGGAGACACTCACGTTGTAGTGGAGCGGCACGATGTTCCTGGGCAGGCGATACGGGTCCGGGTCGGCCGTCACCCGCGTCGTGAGGCCGGCGGCGGGCTTGGAGACGCGCCGCTTGTAGAGCGGGGGCAGGTCGCTGCGGAGGCCGGCGGGCAGCCCCAGAGGGCGCTCCTCGTCCTGGAGGACGCTCGCGGCCGGGGTTCCAGCCAGCCGCGGGGCGGCGGCCGCCAGGCCCACCAGCCCTACGGCCAGCATGGCCAGCAGACGGGCCATGGTGTCACTGCCTCGACACGAGTTGCTATGGGACGTCTGGCTGGCGGAAAGAGCGAGAAAACCTTCTGAGCTACTTGTTCTAAAATGTTGAGAAAAGCCCCACCCAACGCGATATGTCAAAGAGCTATATACCGCGGCCGTCAAACGGTATTCCCTGCGATACAAAAGTGGCCGTTATCGCACCGGCATCGCTTGGAGTGGTTTCTGCACGTCAACGGTGTCAGAGCCGTGGAGGACTATCTGTGTTTCCGTGAACTCATTGGTCGTCTGGTTTCGTAACGAATATTATCGCCGTATATCAATTAATAGACATCACATTGACGTAAGGGTGCCATCGTCATTGTGATCAAATGCATTGGAGCGGTCCAAATATTAAATCGTGCTGCATTTTCTGCAACGCTGCTGCTGCTCTATCCTTCAAGAACGATTACGTATTGCATATAGAAAGATACGTAATCGATACGAACCTGTGTGGCCTAGTCAGAAACGATTCGTCAATATAAGAGGTCGAATCAAAAGTCGTAAAAAACAATAATTTCATTTAAAAAGAAAACTACTCGTTTGTGCCAAAAAATGACTTTTTTTCCTATCGATTTATTTTTACTGAATCGACATTGATTATAGTATGCGTATTAAGTCGAGGGTATCCCCACCTTGCTCAAGCAGGACTAGTAGCGGCGCTCCGTGGTGAACTGTCTGCGCCGCCGGGTGCGTGGAGCTCTGATGAGGATGCCGGGATTGGCAGTCCGGCAAGGGCTCGGTGGACGTGGAGACTTTAGCAGACCTGTCGTAGAGTTGGCTTATCAGAGCCCCCCCCCCCC
>NW_026273019.1:0-1779 GCF_000697945.3 Frankliniella occidentalis | reverse complement strand
GGGGGGGGGTATTGCAGGAGATAAGCCCTACGAGTGTCGCGCTGCGGCGCGGCGGTGCGGCGCGGGGCTCGCGGAGGGGTAATTATGGATTTGAGCAATCCGTGAGGGAGAAGTGATGGTCCTTTACCGGGGTGGGATTTATTTACGATCTGTTTGACTTGTCATGAGTGAGAGAAAAAAAAGACGCGACTATTTTTGGAAGTGAATGTCATCTTATTTTGGTGGGAGGGGGTGGGGGTGCAGCTGCTGCTTCTAGTTTGCCTTTAAGGCGCTAACTGCCAGACTGTGTGCCGATGGTGCCTAGTCTCTACAGGGTGGGTGATCCGCGTCGACTTTTTTTAATGCTTATACTGTATCGGATTCACGCGTGCGGGCGGGCTTGCCTACCGTCGCTCACCATGGCGCCTTACGGGGCCGTGCGAGTATGCAACCCGTCCGCACGTACGAATCCGGTACAGTATAAGCATTAGAAAAAGACGGCGCGGATCACCCACCCTGTGTAGTAGCTCGTCCCCGAGGTACTATCTGCCTGGCCTAGCGTGGGTGAGGAACGGCCGGCGGTTAAGGTTGGGGGAGGGGGGAGGGGTCGGAGAAAGATGCCTGGGGAGGGAGGAGATCAACCGCGAGGAGTTGGGAGAGAACAGTATGGCGGCCGTACAATGCCACTTGTTGGGCTTTGGCGCGGCCGCCTAGCTGCGGCCGGCGCGTCCCGAGGCTGCTATTGTTATTTGTCAGTGGACTCGCGGCCTTCGCTCTGCTGTGACCCTCTGCTGCCTGCTCAAGATGGACCTGCCGCCCCTAATCGGGGAATTCGAGTGCCTGCGGTGGTTAAACGTAAGCGAACCTAGTTAGTCATTTTGGCTGTCAATATGGTGCGCGGGTTCGATCCCGATTTAACTTGCCGTTGCGGTTGCGGGGCGCCTGATTTATGAATCTGTAGGAACTGGCTGAGGAATATGCCGAGGTCGCGGAGGAGGTCGCTCGCCGCCGGGCCGCGTGCGAGGCCACGATTGCGTACCTGAGAATGCGCGGTGAGTCCCCACACCGACTCCTGGTTGCATTAGCGGCGTGGTCGCCGCGAAGGAAATCACAGCGGACTTGATAAACTATGCCCCTTTTATTATTGATTTTTTCAGTTGGCGGTGCTCGGCGGTCACCAACCCCCATGCCGTCACTTGTCGAGTCAGGCGCTCCGGCGTCCGCTGCTCCGGGGCCGTCGCGCGTCGAAGGCGCGGCGCACACTGCGTCGCGGAGCGTGGTTCCATACTCCGCGGGGTCGCCGGGGCGCGGAGGCGCGGCGGCTCGTGGTACCGGAAGACGCCGCCGTCGTGCGGCGATCGCCACCGTGTTGCCTGCATGGCGATAAGCAGAATATTCTGCTCCATTAAGGATGTTAACATGATTATGTTTTGAGAGAAAACCAATTATTTTGCGTACTATTAAACTTTGCGGTTATCCACTTGCTAAGAAAATCATTAGAAAGAGAAAGCGAGTGAGAGAGATGTAGTGGAAGAGAAGTGCGAAATGAGGGCCTAAAGGAGGTTAACGTAAGCTAAAGGGTCCCGATGAGCAGCTCCTCGGACGTCGTGAGGGACGGCGTCTGGGTGCGGCTGCTCCGTACCAAGCACCAAGCTCGTCGACCAGCAGCTCGGGGGTGCGACCCGCTGGGCCCCGAGATCGACGAGCACACTCGCAAGGGGCTGGGAATCAAACCACGGCCTGGTGCTGCTTCTAAGGCTCGTCCTCGACGCCGCAGGGCGTGCAGCGGGCCGGGGAGGA
>NW_026273018.1:0-1221 GCF_000697945.3 Frankliniella occidentalis | reverse complement strand
AAAAAAAAAAAAAAACACCAGAGAAACGAAACCGAGAAAAAGCGGCGGAGGACCATGGTAAAACCCAAAACCATCCAGAGAGAATAGACAGGAAAATTAGCGATGAGAATTGCGGATTAAATATAGAGTTCAGTACGAAAGTATAACAAACACATTTCAATAAAAAATATCATGTCAGTTCCATGAGCTCGGCGACCCGATCGGTCAGTTCGTGGGTGGACATAGCCCAGCCAGGTGCATCAATCCCAACAGCTTCTCCGCGTGCTCCAGCGGCACGAGCTGCAGGTGCGCCACGTCCACGTGATTCTGGAGCTCCCGCGCACAGGCGAACACCAGCGGACACCTGGGATAAGCGGGGCACCGACGACCAGGATCGGATCCCGGTTCGAGTTTCACCAGCTGGTCGTGGTCTTGGTGCTCCCGCTCGGAAGACAGCGACAAACACCCGGGGTCGGAAGGGCACTGAGGCCCCGCATCTGAATGCTGCTTGAACCTCATAGCCATTTCCAGGAGTGCCTTGTCCACGTGGCCCTGCAGCCCCTGGAGCAGCGACTTACAGCTCGTGCGGATGGGGCGCTGAAGCCCAGCATGCAGCTGCTGCGCCAGCTGTCCGCGCGCCGCGTCCACGCGGTCTTCCGGCGACAGGCGGCTGGGCTGGGCAGGGCACCGAAGCCCCGCACCTGAAATCGGATTGGTCATGAATATGAATATAAAACTATATTTCTCACACAGGCCACAGATTTCCCCCGTGCGCCACCACCCGCCTCCAGCCGTTTTAAGCGCACATCGCAGGGGTTTATTCCATACCCTTATAAGGGCCCACTAGCCGCCCGCCCCCGGGCACACGCTGACCTGCTCTATCCTTGTTATAGAGAGAGAAAGATCCCTTCTCCTTGTGCACCGAGCCTGCTGCTGCCGCCAGTCAGCGATTCTTTTAAGAGCTTCCCCCCTCCCCCTCTCTTCCCGCTCTTGTTCGAAAAGCAGTAAACGCTTCGGCCGAATGCAGATGGCATTTATTGGGCCGCCGTAACTGCACCCTACACAAGAGGGACAGAGAGGGAGGGAGAGAGAGAGAGAGAGAGAGAGAGAGAGAGAGAGAGAGAGAGAGAGAGAAGGGGAGAGTATGACAAGGAGAGGAGGGGGAGGGCTAGGTGCTCCCAGACGAAAGGCGCAGGAGGGGGAATTATAGAAGGGCATAAGGAGAGAAAGGGGACAGGGGAG
>NW_026273017.1:0-4304 GCF_000697945.3 Frankliniella occidentalis | reverse complement strand
CGGGCCCCGCCAGCAGGCGCACAACATGGCGGCCGTATCACCGCGAGATATCGAAACGTCACCCCGAACATGCATCGGGCCGGAAATGCAAGTCACACCTCCCTCCCCCGGCCACGCTGTCCCCCGTATTTATTTTTATCTGTCTCCCGCCTACACCCCGCAGTTCGCAGTTGGCACGATTAGCGAAAAGCCTTGCGAGGGACGTGAGCGGGGCAGTCTGCGGATGAGTAGTACAATTACCTGCAGAGGATTTACGCCGAAGTACAAGACGGCGCGTCGAGGCGTACGGTGTCGCCGGGCAAAGTCACTTTCCGAGAAGTGATCAGCGCGCTGGCTCCGGCGAGCCAGCCCGCCCGCCCGGCCGTCCGCCCCGCTCACGCGTTGAGGTCACCGTCCACGCCAGCGCAGCGCCAGCGCCGCACGGATTCACATTCGGACGGGCAGACGTCCCAATATGAATACGCCACAGTGGGCGGGCCTGGCGTGGCGTGGTGCGGCTGGGTAGCAGTACCGTACAACACGGGAAACTCGATATGGGGACAGGGCGGGGGCGGCACCGCGTCACGTGAGACGGCCAACACGGCAAGTCACTCGGTCATTGGCAATCGCAGCCAGTATGCAGCACACTGCTAAAAAGTCTGAGCGTCCCCCGCCCAGCACGGGGCGTTGTGCACTTTGACGGACATGTGTGGGAGGGAGGGTGCCTGGCCGCAGGGGCGGGGCGGGACCACGCATCCCTCCCGCAGGGCCGGGCCAGAACCCTGCTTCCCCGGCCCCTCCTCCCCCTGCTCGTGGTGTTTCTGCACAGGATTTTCTGCAATGCGTAATTGGCGATTCCTAGAAGGCAGAGGTCGCTCGCTACGCTCCCACAGTTTTGACAAGAAATGAGCAGCGACTCCCCAGCCACCGACCCCCTCCCTCCCAGCATGGCCTCCAGTTCTGGGTGGCGCGGCCGGGCCCGGGCCGAGGGCCAGGCTATCGACCTTCCCGATGCAGAGCAGAGCAGGGCGCGGGGAGGGACCCGACCATTACGCAAAAATGCCATCGGAACCAAAACAACTCAAGCAGCAGCCATTGTCTCGCGTTTGATTAAATGTTTACGTCGATGAGGTGGCGGGTCAAAGTGGCAGGTGCTCCTAGAGCACCCGGCGGAGCCCGCAGGGAGGGGAGGGGCACGAAATTACCAGCGGGCCACGCCACCCGACACGACAGTCCGACGACATGGGAGGATTTGGGAGGAACGGCGCTGTCAACACAACGAGCTTAGCAGGCGCGACTTCACCTGGGCCAGTCCGGTGGCGTCGCCTGGCGTCGGCTGACTCCAACCCACCCACCTCCATGGTTTTGCTCTTCTGAGCAGCACACGCCAAAAAAGCTCCAAAATAGCTAATGCATTAGCACACCTTAGGTCTCTGAACTAGCTAGGTAAGTTGCTGTTGCTGAAATACCTCGTGCGTTCTCGATGGTATAGCTAGAAATGAGCTGAGCTGGCCAATATTTTCTTTTCAGGCCGACGTAAGTAATCCACTTTTCTTTTGTGGAGACGATTTGCCACAGTGTGTAGCGCCGCGATGGTGGGCCGTGTCGCCAGCAGCAGCGCACAGTGAAAGCAAAGTGGTTGAGCGAAGGGAAGGGGCGACTCACTTCCATCTGCTTCCGAGAAACAAGGCTAGGCTCAGGTACGGCACCGCGGGGAGGTGCGTGGCTCTGACCTCTGGCCAAGCGAGCGAGCGAGCGAGAGAAAGCAAGAGCCAGCAAGAGAGAGCAAGACACAGAGCGAGAGAAACAGAGAGGGAGACGGGCGATGAAAGAGTTTAATGAGAGTGGGTGGGTAGGGCGTATCTAAGCTACAATAGAGGCCTCTCCTGGACTGAAAAAAACAACATAATACACCCCTCTCCTCCCCGTCCCAAACTCTCTTCTGTTCGTGCGGTTGTCTTGTACCTGCACAACTCCTGCGCGTGCAGAGGCCGGAGCTCCACCAGGTCCTCCATAAGAAGGGCCGAGAGATGGGGGTCAGAAAGGAGAGACGGATAATGGATCGTCAGCCAGGCCTCGCAACGCCAGCCCACACGTGCAGATCAGACTTTTGGTCGTGCTTGTACAGTATGGTGTGGAGCCCATGAAGATTCGCCCGCCTAAGCCGTGTCTCGCCCCCCCCCCCTTTCCCCTTCTTTCTCGCTCTATCCTTCCAGTTGCTCTCTCTCTCTCTCTCTCTTCCTCTATCTTTCTCTCTCATATTGTGGCCCGAAGAAAAACGTTCCTCCCCGAGAAACCAACCTGCCTATTGTCTGATGCAGAATAGGGCTGTGGACGCAGTTGATGAAAAGGTAAAAGCGTTTTTAGCAATGATAAAAGGAGATATTGTGAGCTTCGCGACGGGACAGAGGACTGGGGGAGGACGGGGGAGGACAAGGACACACTGAATAAGAACCGTGCGGGAAAGGGGGAACACGGCTCATCAGATACACTGTCCGAAAAAAATAAAAAGAGCCTTGGCTCATCGCTGAGTTTAACGCAACCAAATACTACTTCTATGACGAAACAAACGAGATCAAGGGATAGGGAGGGGTGGTTGGGAGGAAGGGGGGGCAGAGAGAGAGGGAGACCACAGAACCCAACGACCTTGAGGAGCAGCAACAGATATTCAGCTGTCACTCTGATCGATCTCAAAACTCGCCGAATAAAAGTTGCCCAGTCAGCGGAAGGAGGACCAGAGAGGACCTCGCCTCTCCAGATTCCCCATTTTACAGACGCAAAAGGGGCAACAACCGCAAAACTGGCACAGAAAGAAAGAGACGCCCTCAGCTTCACGCCGGGCTTCACGCGCGCTGGAGACCTGCTGTAAAGCTGTAAATCTCTGGCTAGTTCCTCAAGGAATGCCCCCGGGTCTCAGGTATACCTGCTCGCGCTCCCATTTATATTACCTACCGTGTGTGAGAGTCAGCACGTCGCAACCATTTACATACAATTAAAGGACAAAAATTAGCGGACTGTCTGGTCGAGATCATAAATATGTCTCCGTTTTGTTGTAGTTCCATAGCGCGATTGCGATGCTCTGTGGAAACGAGCTGTCCGCAAAACTTTGTCGTTTAATGAATCTGAAGTCACAGAAAAACGATTTGTTCGTCCAATTCCCACCGTTTTGATACTGAGCTGCGCGCGTTTGAGCGGGACCAGCCAGCCATCGCCACACACCGCCTCCCCGAGGCAGGAAGGACGCCCCGCCCAAAACTGTCGCAAATTGTCAACTTCCAGGAAAGACAAGTCGTTCGGAAAGACAGGACGGTCGCACCGCCCACTCCCCGGCCCCGCCCGGCCCCACTTCAACAGGGCGTCCGTCCGGGACGGCGCGGCTCAAACCGCCCTTGTCCACCGCTACTCCCGTACGATACGCAATGTGCTCCGTGCTCTTTCTCTCTACACCCCGCTTCGCTTCCACGTCGATAAAAGAGCAACAAACGCTCTCCTCTTGTTTTCGTCCCCCGCTGCGACTCTCGCATGATCGCTGGGGCGAGATAGCACACAAAGATACAACAGGTTTCCGAAGGCGAAGGCATATAAGCAAGAGTGGGGGAGAAAGAGACAGACGCGCGCGAGAGCAGAGGTGGGAGGAGGACAAGGAGGAATTTTCGGGGGATGGTAATCCAATCTTCCGGTCAAGGAACTAGCAATAAACAGTCGTGGCTGTCCCTTTGTCAGCCGACGCAGCGCAGACTTCTATCACAACACATCGCGCGCTTCAGCTGAACGCGGCGTATAATAACGCGCCGGGCGTCGCAGTGACATTAACCTTTGCGGGGCGTGGCGGGGTGTGGCGGGGCGGGGCGTTGCGGGGCGTTGCGTCCCCGTGACAGGAAGGGCGGCACATGTGCTGCCCCCTCCCCCCACGCAGGCCGTTTTTCAGAGGTTATAAGCTGCTAACTTTGAGGCAGGCTCTGGTTATTTCTGGCCCCCGCGCAGCAACACACTCTGCTGCCACAGCTGGGGTGTGTGCGCGCCTCGCTCAAGTAGGGAGAGGGGGGGGGGAGCATTCTCCATATACGCATTTCGTCATCCTCGATTGCTGTAAATCGCGTTCATGTCGCTGCTGAAGGATCCAAGGGGAAAAGGGGGCGTCGGGGTGTCCAGTCTCATGGCTTACAGACGGCCCCCTCCCTATAAGAGCCTACCAAATTCACATCCCCATCATAATGCTGCAGCAGGCTCGTTCCACGATTCCTCGGAGCCAGATGTGCACAGAGCAGCACCTCTCAGCGGCCAGCGGAGGGGGAGCAGGGGGAGGGAGCAGGGGAAGGGGGAGC
>NW_026273016.1:0-4285 GCF_000697945.3 Frankliniella occidentalis | reverse complement strand
CCCGCCCCCCGCCCTGAAGTTCTGTGTTCAACCGCAGAGGCGGCGCGGCGCGACAGTCGCAGTCGTGCTTGTGCTCATGCTGAGGAGGGTGTTCATGGAAGGGTAGGGCCCAGCAGCAGTCACCCGGAGCTGCTTAGACAGTGTTTTGGTGCGGTAAACCGGGTGATAGTGACAATCCTGCTACATCTCGCCGTCAACCTTGACCCCGGATCATCCTGGGACCGGCCCGCATGACTGTAGACCAGGTAAGTTTTCTTAGAGGGGTCTCTGCGAACAGAGCGGTCGCGTCGGGCTTAAGGTTATGTTGCCTGTGGCACTCCTTCGCGGAGCGTGGAATGAAGAGCTGCTGACTGTTGACCGTCGTAAGCGAAGGATCTTAGTGTACGTGCCACACTTACCCTGAAACCATTTCTCATTGATAACGAATGTACTTCTAATTCAAATCTGACGATTCCTGGTAAAATGAGGCCATGAATCTGTTATCAGTACCGAGTGTAGTCAAGTTAAGTTTGATAACCTCGCACTTAATATCTTAAGCTAAACATGTAAGATCTGCGACTTTGTCGTCTTACCTTTTTCTGAGACATTTTAATTTTATTTTTGACTATTTTTCCTTTAAACTACTTCATTAAGATAGTGTTTGTCCAATTGTAATGGAATTTTCTGTATTGTATACTGATCATTTACTTCAGTCAAATCACAAATTTGAATTACATAAACAAGCGGACGTCAGCATATACGTGGATACGTTCCAGCGGTTTTCTCCCCCGCCCCCTTAAAAGCATCTAATTGCATTTAAAAATGTTTTTTCCAATTTTAATTACTATATCACAAATTATTTCAACTTTCTCATCTGCAATGGCATGTGTACCACCAACACCACCATTTATTTTTGTTAAGTTTCTTATCTCACATTTTATCTTCTCTGTATAATGTTACCCAACAACGTCTTATCGACACCCCCTCCGCCTTCCCCTTTCGCGCCTTCGCTGCCACCCTTTTCTGTATCGCCGTGGACCCGTCATTCCCATGCCTCTTTTGTTAAGGGAGGCGGGATGTGGGGATATGCTTTCATAGATAAATGACTCGTCCCCGTTCAGGCTTGGTTTTGCTTCTTGTTAATCCCCGTTCGAAGGCCAATGCCTATCTCGCTTGCTGTCGCTCTTCCCCTCTCCCCTCTTTCGCTTTCCCACTCTCCCCTTGCCACTCCAGCCCTACCTGCTGTCAGTTTAATCATGCCCATGCCCCCCCCCCCCCCGAATTCCTCAGTTGCTCTCAAGGCTTTGTAGCGGCGGTACATAGTGCGCCTGGGGTCCTAGGGGTCTCCTTTTGCACATGCCTATCGGTCGCTCAGCTTCGTCTCCTCTGCCTGCCGTTCTCATGCTTGGAGGCTTGTGCCGCTTGTGCGCGCTGCTATACATACGCCTCTCCTCTCCTGCTGTGCTTTAAACTTGGAGGCTTGTTTGCTCTTCGCCTGACCTGTACAAAGCCGTGCCATTAGCCGCCTTCACCTGGAGAGGCTCTCGCTCTGTTCTTCATCGCTGGCGTGTGTGCCTGACTGATTCACTCCGCCCCACTACCTTAGTTCACACTGTACCGTATGCACGCGCGCGTGCGGGTTGCCTACTCGCTCGGGCCGCAAGGCCACTGGGCAACCCCGTACAGTAAAACTTCGGCGGGGCCGGAGCGGGCCGGGGCCGCTCGAGCTTCCTGGTTTGTTCCTCCCCTCAACTTCGCTCTTCACCTGCTGCGTCTCACCCAAGGAGGCTTATGCTCTCCGACCTGATCCGCCTGCCCTGCTGCTCTTCCTTCCGGTCGGCTTCACCCCCCTGTCTGCTTGAAGGCGGGTGCTCTGCACCTGTAGACTTTTCCCTCGGGACCCTTGGTGATGGGGAGGTGACGGAAGAAGAGTCCACTACTTCGTCGCAGCAAAGCCCTTGTGCCGAGAGTCGCGGCTTTGCTTGACCACTGACGCGAGTGCAGCCCACGGCGCTGGTCGTGGAGCCTACAGGGTGGGTTGTGCCACAAGCAGACGTGCGGGCGGGTGTGCCTATTGTCTCGTCTCGCCCTTGCGGCTTCCAGCGAATAGGCAACCCGCCCGCACGCGTGCAGGCGGCACAGCGTGCCCGGCGTTGGACACCCATCAGGATCAGTCAGAAGCCTCCCTTACACACATGGCTGGGCATAGCACGACGCGCTGTACACTGTACAGTCGCGCGGACACGCAACTGGTCGTGAACCCTCTGCGCCTCCGCCTCGAGTGGCGTGGGACAGGCCCCTATGTACTGCGGCGGCCGACGCCCATCCCACACCAGGACGCGCGTACTGACAAGCTGTGCTCGGGCTCTCGCGTTTCAGGCTGGACGATGACCACACCGAGGACCAAGATAGCAGTGTCGGGGGAGGACCAGTACCTGCTGACAGAGCTGCAGCCTCGCAACGGCAACATGGCGCAGATCACCCCGCGAAAGAGTAAGTTGCGTCGAGAGCAGAGGAGAGGAGAGCGTCCCCGTCAGAGTTGGCAAACACACACACTGAGCACACACTCCATGGGGCTGCTGGAGTGGTACAGTTTGGAGGAAGGCATGCCGGCCTGCAGCGCCAGCCGACGCGGAAGAAGTTTTGTGTGGCGACGCTGTTGCGTTCCCCGCCCCGCCCCGCCGCCGCGTCCGCGACGTTTGGCGGCAAACTATGCGCCAAGCAAACACCAACCGCAGCGTGGCGCGCGGGCTGGAAGCCATGCGTCGTGCCCGCGAGCGGCAGCTGTTGTCAGAGCGGCGGCGGTGGCAGTGGGGCTGAGCGACGAGCGCCGCGAGTAAAATTAGGAAAAGGACAGGGGTGGCATCGCAAAGGTCGTTGCAGCGCCGCCACGCCGCCCGACGTAGGCCAGCCGCAGCCGCAGCGCGTGCCGCGGGGTTCAACGCCCCGCCACGCCGCGCCGCGGGCCCTGCGCTGCGCGGGCCGGCCGAGCCGGACGCTGAGTGACCCCGCCGCGGCCGTCGTCGTCCTTCCGGACGGGGTCCCGTTGAGGCCGTCTTGGCCCCGCCCCGTCGCCCCCGTGCTGCCTGGCGCCCCTCCTCGAGGTGGCGTCGCCTAATTGGATGAACCTCTCGTGATGCTGACGCCGCGGCCAAAGGCGAGCACGTGGTGAGCAGGCTCACCGGCGGCTGAAGACGAGCACGTGGTGAGCAGGCTCACCGGCGGTTGGAAGGCGGGCGCGTGGAGAGCCGGTTCACCTGTGGGGCTGCTCATTGGCGGCTTGGTGAGCGAGCAGGCTCACCGGCGGTTGAAGACGTTAAAGACGAGCACGTGGCGAGCACGAGGCGAGCACGTGGCGAGCCGGCTCACCGGTGGCGTGGCGCGGCCGCGCGGTGCTGATCTAGTGGTCTAGACCCGCGGCGCCCGCAGCGCCCCCTGGCGGCCCCCCCGCGGCGGCGGCGCGCCCCGCTACCCGCCCCCGGCCCCATGTGGTGCAGCTGCGTCCGGCTGCGGTAGCCGCCCGCGCCCCATCGCGTCGTCGTCGTCGCAGTCCGTGTGTCTTGAGTCCATCTGTCTGTCGCGCCCGTTTAGCAGGGCGTCGCGGTCGCGTCGGCGGCGCGAGGGAGAGGCCTGCGGGGCTGCGGGGCCTGCGTCGTGCGGAAGTGGGACGGAGGAGAAGGTGCGGAGGGGGCCAGCCTGCTGGCAATCCACCAAAATCTTTCGTCAACCTTTGTTTTCAATATGAATTTTGCCTGCATGGGTTGAAAGTACTGCGATTTGCTTAGCTCCCGTGAAAAAGTCCAAATATTCCTCATTTCAATCTTGGCAATTTGGTGTACGTGAGGTCTCCTCGTGCCCTCGCCCTCGCTGAGGCCCGCGACCGCGCAGCCCTCCCCTTTCTCCCCCCTTTCCCCCCTCCCCTCCACCCTCACGTCACCTCTGCCACTCGTCTGCAAGGGAGGCGAGGGTGACGCCGTGGAAAACCACCGCCGCGGCCCGTGCGTCATCCAGGCGACCGCACCCCCGCCGCCGCGCCGAGCCACGTCGCCGCAGAGCGGCGGACAAAGGGTCCTTTCTTTCTCCCTTCCGTATTTTTCATTCGCCTTTTATTCCTTTTAATTCCCACCTCAGCACGCGCCAAAATCATAATAAAAAGAGGCAAAAAAAATCAGGGCCTTGTTGTATAGGGGCGTGGTGTATGGGCGCCGCCCGCCCGCCCCACTCACCGTCACGCTATCATTTCATTACTCATCCGGATTGCGTTATTGGCCCGGGGGATGAATTGCTCCCCCCCCCTCTCCACCGG
>NW_026273015.1:0-2161 GCF_000697945.3 Frankliniella occidentalis | reverse complement strand
GGGAGGGACTCGCAGCAGGGGAAGGGGCAGAGGATTATCCGGACACGTCACAAGGCGCGCCGGACAGCGCCTCCGATCTGCTGATTCGCAACACACAGCAGCAACAGCAGCAGATGTTCCCCGCACGTCGCACAAATTTTCCCAAACACGTTAATACAATCGACTCGACTGTATCGATTCCCCCTTGGATCGGAGGAGGGGGTGTCAATCAAACACAGCCCGCCCGGCGAGGGGATTTGCGCGAGTGATCTTTGCTGCGGACGCCTCAGCCTCGCCCTTGCCGCTGTGCTGCTGCTGCTGCTGTTGTCGTCGTCGTCGAAGTAGTTTTGTTTTGTTATTTCGGAGAGGGAGATCCGAGCAGCGGGTTCGCGATAGCCTGAGTGGAGGGGGTGCACGTTGCACTAGCAGGGAGGCTGGCTGGCTGCGGCTGGCTGCGCTGTCCAGAAGACATTTGGCGTCAAGAAGAACACAGACGGGCGGTTTAAGTACCCTGCTTGGAACAAGTCGGTGCCATTTTAGAAAGCCGCACGATACAAGTGTGACAAATGAGAGATGCAGAAAGGAACGAGACGTTATGCGCTATCGTTTATACAGTAGTATGAATCACTCAGCAGGAGAGCGAATTGATGCATCACGATGTGCGAAGCGAGACCTCCCTCAAGAACCTCCCCACCCTCTCCTCGCCCACAGCCCCCTATTTTTTCGGTCCCCCGCCGCCTCCGCGCGATTCCCCTTCCTTCCAGAGGGGCTCTTCCCAACGACAATCGCTAAAGTTCCTGTGTCTTCGCGACACTCGAATGGAAGTGCTCGGGCCCCACCCCCAGCGATACATGGCGACGCCACGCTCCACACGCGAGACGGCGGCGACGGCGTCCACGACGACGTTCATAATTTTCGACGCCACTAGGAGAATGGAGAAGTGAAGAGAGGGGAGGGGGAGGAGGGGGCAGGGATGAAGAAAGGGGGAAAACCGCTGGGTCAGCTAGGCTAGGGGGGGAAACGGCGCCCCTCCATCAGAGAAACAGTTTTGGCGTCACGTTATACGGCGTGGTTTGGTGCGGCGAGGCGGAGGGTGTTCTCAACAACAATAACCAACTCGCCGCTAAAATGTTATCGCCAATAAGGGTGCGCCGTGGCTCGTCGTGCAAACGCGACGGTATGGTGCATAGTGTGTGTGCGTGCGTGCGTGTGTGTGTGTGTTTTTTTGTTTTTTTTGGTGTGTGTGTATGCGAGCGCAGAGGATGCGGCTCGGGCGCGGCGCTCTACGGACGGATGGCGACCGGGGCTCAAAGGACTGCGCGCCGAGCCGAGCTGAGCGCGGCGCCACCACCGGCCCGTGGCGGTAGCGAGGTGGGGCGGGGGGCAAGGGAAGGGACCCGGCGGAAGTGTCGCTTCTTCGCGTCCTCCTCAGTCATTTTTCCGCCCAGCCTTCTTCTCGGCGCCGGTGGTGGCGCCTCTGTCGCAGCGGCGGTCTGGCGGTCTGGCAACCCTGCGCGGCAACACTCACATACGACGGGTTTATTGCAAATAAGCGGAGCGGTAGCGAAACAAACACAAGGAGCCGCGAGGGGCCTTCAAATCGGCAGATGGCAGAGGAGACGGACGCCAAGAGTATAGTCCTGTCGGGATGACGAGAACACCGCGGCACTCGTCGTGAGGCGGGTCGGGGACTGGATGGACTTCCCCCCACACATCCGAAAGCCAACCGCAAAGGTCCCCTATTCCTCCCCGGCCCTGCCCCCTGCCCGGCCCGGCGCGGCGAGTCACCCGCGCACAGCGTGAGTCAGCCCCGCGCGGTCTGACAGACTGACACAGTGCTGACACTTGCACCCCTTCGCGCCCCACGCGCCCGCCCTCCCCCAACCCCTCAGCGGGTCAACAAATTTATGTGGGTGACTCATAAAACGTGGGTAGTGGTGCTTTGTTATGCTCGCGGCGGCGTGCGCTGCGCGCGCCTTGGTAGGCAACCCCTGCTTCCTCAACCCCTCCCACACACACTCACACACACACACTACCCATTCCCGTCGTGTCACTCACAATGACACGAATTACTTTATCATACCACCGGCGCGCACAATACACCCCACTTGAATGGCTCACTGATTGAAATCCCTCTTGCTCTCACTATACTTTTTGTTATTCCCTCTCTTTACGTTACCCC
>NW_026273014.1:0-1038 GCF_000697945.3 Frankliniella occidentalis | reverse complement strand
GGGGGGGGGGTACAAATATTATGGGGTTCCAAAAGGATCTGGATGGGCATTGGAGTCCAAGGAGACACCATGATATTTGTAACCAGGGGTAAAAATATCATGGGATCCCCTTGCACTCCAATGAACATCCTGAGCAATTTTTTGAGACCTCATAATATCTGTACCCCCTAAAAGTCGTGAGGTGTTGGAACGACCCCCAAGGCCAGGCGCCCGGCCTCGCACGCGTGTCTCGCGCCGTGGGGTAGGCCACCCATCGCGCACCTGGAAGTAGGCGAACAGCCTGCGCTGCGAGAGGAAGCCGAACTTCCAGAAGTGGGCGATGGAGCCGAGGTGCATGTCGTAGACGATGTAGACGCCGGGGAGCGTGGGCTCGGCCAGGAGCAGCGCGTCCAGCATCATGAGGAACACCTTCTGGTAGTCGTCGAACTCGAAGGTGCCGGGGTCCGGGTCCTTGAGGGCGTTGATGACGACCCGGCAGCCGTCCGGGGTGAGCCGCGGCGACACGATGAAGTCCCTGCGGACGAAGCGTGATCGCGAGGGTGGTTGGGGTGCCCGGCGAGGACATTGAGGACAAGCAGCAGGTCACCGAGGCCAACGAGCTCGCCAACGGGCACCATAAGCCGCCAACCTGCGGCGGCGGTCCACTCTCCCGTCCGCGTGTCCTCTGTCCTCCTCTGGCGTGGCGGTCCATAGGTCGAGTTACATGACACATGACAGCAGAGGAGGAGGAGCGCGCACTCTAAACGAACAATGAGAAGGGAGGGGACGGCGTGGCGGCGGGGCGGCGTGGGGGCGGCGAAGCCCAGAGTCAGTGTCATTGCCGCGTGGTCGCACCCGTCGTGCCCCGCGATGCAAACGCCACGCCACGCCACGCCGCCCCTTAAGCAGTGTTGCCATCATTTTGCCTCAAGTTACACTTATCGGAAGTTTTGCACGCGGCAGCAGAGATTTAAGGCAAGAGGGTACTTAGACCGACCGCCAGCAGTCGTGCCCGTGCTTGTGCCTTATCGACGCGTTTGTAGGGGGTGGGGTAGGGGG
>NW_026273013.1:0-1457 GCF_000697945.3 Frankliniella occidentalis | reverse complement strand
CTCGTCCCTCGAGCGTTCGCAGAGGGATGGGAGAAAGGAGGTGATGCAATCGGCAAATGAATGGATGAATTTTGGCTTAAAATAGTGATCGAAACGATTTTGAGTCATTCCCTGCGTCGCGACACGTCTGTTCCTGTCGGTGTTGGTCGAGGGAGGGGGAGGAGGGACGCGTCTTCTCGGAACTCGCCGGCGCGACCGTGGGAAGGGTGAGGGGAGCAGAGCTGAACAGGCGATGCCTGGGCGAGGCTTTGGTTCGTCTCAAAGGACATCGGTGTCCTGGTGGGCCGTGCACCCAGCCTCTCGTCGTGATCCTGGAGCAGGTCGTGCTCGCAGCCGGGGCACGCCACCGGCTCGCTCATGCCCGTCGGCGTCGAGTCCCTCCAGCGCGCGCGGTGCTGCGCCTGGCGTCGTGCCTGACGACGCCTGCGTTGTCTGCGCGCGCTCGTGCGTTGTGCGTGTGTGTGTGTGTGTGTGTGTGTGTGCGTGTGTGTGCATGGGCATGGGCATGTGCGCGTCGCGCGCCCTACCGTTTGGGCGTGCACCCATGTTGGACAGAAACTAATATCCGTTTGTGACCGTCTTTTTCAAGAGTATGATATGCTGTGTGAGGGGCCGGAGGCCACCTCTACCCCCGTGGTGAGCCCCCAAACGCCGACAAGCCCCCCGCCTCCACCTCCACCCAGCCCTGAGGTGGCAGCTGCACCACCCCTGGACCCGGAGGCCGAATCGGCCGTAGAGGTGTGTGTCTGTCTGTGTGAGTGTGTGAGCGCGCCCGTGTGTGTGTGTGTGCGCGCGATCCTAAGGCAAGCTCTTTATTTGGCAGGCGTGCGTGAGGGTGCCCACCGCACCATGTGCGCCACCCACCCCTGCTGCGCGGGCCCAAGTGGCGTGCGCCCCCGTCAACGCTGTGTACGCCTTCTTGCCGCCCGCCCCCGCCCCAGGACATCTGGACGCCGTCGTGGCAGCAATCCCTCCACCCCCTGCGCCGGCCCAGGCTCAGTTGGTGAGTTTTCAATGGTGTTGTAAGGAGTTGTAACCTAAATTTAGGTGATAAAACTAACCATGTCTTTTTGATTACAGATTGACCCCATGCCCATGCGCGGGCGAGGCCGTGGGAGAGGCCGCGGTGCCCCCCGCGGGCGCGGTCAAGCCCGTGGTGCCCCCCACGGGCGCGGTCAAGCCCGTGGTGCCCCCCGCGGGCGCGGTCAAGGGCGTGGTGGCCAGCCTGGCCGTGGAGGGCGTGGAGGAGCCCATCTTGGGCGTGGTGGCCAGCCTGGCCATCTTGGGCGTGGAGGAGCCCATCTTGGGCGTGGTGGCCAGCCTGGCCGTGGAGGGCATGGAGGATCATCCCATCTTGGGCGTGGAGGAGCCCATCTTGGGCGTGGAATAAGAGCCCATCTTGGGCGTGGTGGCAAGCCTGGCCGTGGAGGGCCCCGAGGCCGAGAGGCCTATCGAGG
>NW_026273012.1:0-3672 GCF_000697945.3 Frankliniella occidentalis | reverse complement strand
GGGGGGAGTGGGATCTTCCGCACCACGGTGCGTTGAAAAACTCTCGCTCTCTGTCGTGCGCAGGTCATACACGTTCTGTCCGACTACTGCCTGCTCAACCTGCCCACCGCCTGGTTCGTGCTGGAGAAGGGGGCAGTGCTGACGCCGTCCTTCAACGAGCTGATCAGCCGCGTCGTGGAGGCGGGCATCGTCCAGTACTTGGTTGACAAGTCCGCTCGTTTCCTCGTTTTTTTTTTTAATTCCCACCCAGTGAGAAACAAGATGTCCACACGATATCCGAACGACGTTGAAAGAGAGTACCGTCGTCGTCACGGTGTCGTTCCGACATCGTTTCGACAGACATTCCTAACTGAGTAACCCCGCTCCTTCGCGAATGCCCCGCAGGTACTCCCCTATCGTCCGGAAGCGCCGCGTTCGCGACAACAACGACAAGCCCCCAGTGGTCCTGGGCATTGATCATCTGGTGGGAGTGTGGATGCTGCTAGTGGTGGGCCTGGAGGTGTCACTGCTGGCCTTCGTCGGCGAGCTGCTCGTCTTCCGGAACCGCGCCCGCGTAGACGCCGTCCTGGCGCGGCTCGGCGAGCACCGGCGGCGCGCGCGCGCTGGGCTCAAGCGCCGGCGGAGGGGCGGCCGGCAGCGACAGCGGCGCTACAGCCGGCTGACGGCGCGGCCGGAGTCCCTCGGCGACGTGGTGGCGCCCGCGCTGGAGCCCGCGCTCGCGCCGCCCCTCCGGCTGCCCGGGGAAGCCGCGGACCCCCGCCGCCGCGGTCGCGACAGGTGATGGAGTTTGAGTGATGGCCCCCCTCGTGATGAATCCCCGGGGCCCTCTCGCCCTCGCGCCCCACGCACAGGCTGATCGATCTCAACCCGGACAATAAACCCCTCGAGCACCATGTGAGTGCGCAATAGCAGATACACAGCCACGTGCCTGCACTGTAAATCGGGGTGTCCAGCAGGTAGGCGACAATGTCGCCTGACCCGCAAAACTTGCCGACTTTGTGTCGCCTATCTGCTGGACACGTTCTGGTCTTCCAGGCAATTGCATTGTACCGTACGAGTCCATAGGCATTCCACCCATTGTGCCCATCATGCAATTACCCGGAAGACCAGTAGGTGTCCAGCAGGTAGGCGACCTAGTTTTGCGGGTCAGTTTTGTCGCCCACCTACTGGACACCCCGGATTTACAGTGTAGAGTGCGACTACTACCGGTAGCTTATCAATGTGTTCTCCCAGGCTTTGTTTTTCCAAAGCCCCTCACCTTGTGTTACTTACCAGCAGAAGTCTGGCACTTCGTCGCCTCCCAGGTGTAGCATGGGGTCCGGGAAAGTGGCGGCCACTTCTCCGAACAGCTGCTTCAAGAAGTCCAGGTTCTCGGGCTTTGTGGGGTCAATGTTGGCGTAGGTGCCGTCAGGCCGCCCCAGAAAGTCATGGCATGCTGCGAGGAGCCCGGGACGACCCTCGCCCCACGACCGAGTGTGACCTGCCAACGCCGAGATCTCTTACAGGCATTTGAAACGGGCGCGAAAAGCACGGAGGTGCCAACGGTTAGAATGTCCAACAGCGAAAGGGTGCGGGCTGTTGGGGCTGCATAAACGTTTTATCCAAAGCGGTTATTCGTACAGTCGCTCAAATGTCGCTATTTTTGTCCAGCGACAACCTTATCACTGTGGTCAACATCGTGGTGGTCAATATTTGAAATTTTGGCTACGGTAGTTGATGCGGAGAAGTCACAAAAATAAACTACCGTGCCCCTAATTTTGAATTTTGATCACAATTAAGAGTTTGTCTCTGGAAACTATTAGCGTTTGGCGTTGCCACATCGTTTGGATAAAAGGTCTATTTCCCGCAACGGGCAGCACCAATCGGCAGCCACTCGCCTTACTCCTGACCTCACTTAATCTTACCCCTGACCTCACTTACCTGGCGTGTCGAACTCGGGCATAACGCGGATCCCTCTGAGGCGTGCGTACTGGATCACGTCGAGGACGTCCTTCGGCGAGTAGGTGAGGCTCGGGTGGTAGGCGCCCTTCGCGCTCAGCTCCGGGAACAGAGAGCTCTGCCAGGGGAAGGACTGGTCGTCGACAATGTGCCAGTGCAGCACGTTCATCTTGACGGCCTCCATGGCGTCCAGCTCGATCTTGATGTCCTCGACCGGCAGGAAGTGGCGCGAGGTGTCGATGAGGAGGCCGCGGTGCGGGAAGCGAGGGGCGTCCGTCACCAGGGTGGCGTTCAGTAACAGCTGACGGGGAGAAACCACAAAGTCGAGGGAGTACTTCTTCGCATGCCCCACAATGAACCTAAGTGATTGCTCCGGATTGCTCTTTTGAGACCTGGGTTCCATGGTTCCATGACATGATCACGGGGCAACGCGCCGGGTAGGTAGGCCCGCCACGCAGCTGTGTGCAGCCAGTGGCCCGCCCCCCACCCAGCACTCAGCTTGCCAAACGTTCCCTCAGGTTCACTCGGGGCCTCGGGACACGTCCATTTACAGCGTTACCTTATGACCATTGATGTTGTTCTTTACCGACCAACAGAAGCTTCGAGGACGTCCTCCTGACGGAGCACAACTTGCTCCTGGCTAGGAAGAAGTTCCTCGGCCCGCTGGCCGTGCCCGGCAGGCCCCGGCCCCGGGTCTGTGCCCGTCGCCGGGGGGACCCGCCCTAGAGAGGTACTCACAGAGGAGCCGTCGCCGCTGGGGCTGAGCAGCTGCGCGAAGGTCTCGAGGCCGCGGAGCGCGCCCCAGGAGCTGCGCGCCGTCAGTCTGCCGGTCGGCGCGCGGTCGGGGGCGTCCTCGTCCACGTCCACCAGCAACTTGTCTGTGGGGCAGAGGACGCGGAGGTGTGTAAGAAGAAGTACAACTAAAGCTACAGAGACTGCGCAACACGGACGACCGAGGAAAGAGGCGAAACGTCTGCCGCCTGAGTAGGGTTCAGTTTTAAGGTGAATTTTACGCCACTGTTTGGCCTTCTTTATTAGCTATTTTTTAGTCATTTTTCTTTTTTAAAATTTGACATTTCTCCACTTACATGACTCGTCCATGCTCGGGTAGGGCCAGCGCTCGCAGGCGGACACCTCGACGCGCAGGCTGGTAATGTAGCCACCGAAGAAGGGGTCGTTCCTCCAGCCGCGCAGCCGGCGGCCGGCGCGCTGCTCCTGGCGCGCCAGGGCCCGCCCCACGGCCGCCTCGCGCTGCAGAACGCGGGCGTACCGCGTCAGTGCATTCTCCAGGACGTCGCACGTCGAGCCGGTAACCTGGACAGGTGGAATGAACAGTAACCAATTTTGGTACACGAAAGATTGCAGAGAATGCGAGAAAATGTGTAAATATGTAAATAAACGATCGACGAACGGGATTGATTCCGCCATTTCCTCCTGCTCCAAGCTCACCTACAGGATAAGCCTAAGAAACGGGAAAAGAAAATTTCTCAGTGGGTTCCACTCATTTAAAATATTTATCCTTTGTATCAACGGAACCATGTCGAGAGAAATGTTGTCAGTTGTAAAAAATAATATTCCCCTACAATCGTTAAAATGAAATCAAAAATTCTTCCGACAAGGTCAGAGGAGTTCCATTGATTCAAAAAACACATTTGACGGGTTTCCATCGAATGTTTGACCACTACCCCACCCCACTACGCCGGCCGGCAGTTGGTGGGAGGGGAGGGGACCGCG
>NW_026273011.1:0-1666 GCF_000697945.3 Frankliniella occidentalis | reverse complement strand
GGCGGGGCGAGGCAGCGGTGGGGTCGCGGTCTTGCAGACGTGGAATACCCGGAGCCGTGCGAGCTTGGGCCGCGGGGGTGAGAGCGGGTTGCGCGGGGTATTAGGTCAAGAAGTACCAGAGTACCTAAGCTACGTATAACGTACCGAAAACAATGATCAAACGGGTGAAAATATGGCGGATCGAAAGCTTCCCTCTGGTCTGTCCATACGATTAGTGCATCTGCAGTTCACTGCTCCAGATTTTTCTCAGTCCTGCCTCCCGCCCCTTCTCGACGTTCACACGGCGGGCCCCGGCAGGCTGTTATGCGGAGTGTGGCCGGTAACGCACATCGACCACACGCACGGCCGATCAGCGGCCCGGTAGCATCAGCAGCAATATAATTTTTCAGGCAGCCACCTCGGAGGCCCGAAGCGAGCAACACGCAAGATGAAGCGAAGAAGGGGGAGGCGAACGCCCTTGCTGCTGTGGATTCGCTCGCGGTCCGACCACAAGGGATTTTTCTCACGATTCATCACTGCCCGTTCATCAGGCGGGATCCGTCCTCCCTTCTCTTCCCCACTCTCACTCTCTCCACACTTCCTCTCTGTCTCAACCGCCTCGTCCTCCGTATTTTGATAACCCAGTTGACTTGGCGTTCTCTGGACTTTGCCAGTTCAATCATACAGAGATCAGACGTGTGCGTGTGAGTGTGTCGCGGGCAACTATATTTCTCAAACGACTTTCATGATGTCTGGGAAAACAGTCCCCTTGATGTTTTTGGCACGGCTCGGCACGGCTGGTCCTCGTAGTCCGGCTGCTCGCAGGGGACCTGTACATCGTGCGGTAAATATTGATATAGGCTCTCGGACCGGGAGGGCGGGAGACAGTTTGAGAGAGTGCGGGAGATAGAGAGGGGGGAGGCGGTAGCTACTTCTGGGATGATCTCGATGGCAATATGTGTGGCAGGGACAGACGAGCAGGGCAGGCCCACCCTCTGACGCACCAATCACTGTTGCCAACCAACCGAACAGGCCGGGAGGAAAAAGCACTCGACCGCAACGCGCCCTACAGGGGTTATAACGGGGCGGGGCGGGGCGGCGCCTGCTCAGGGATCCCATGCGAGCGCGGGGGAGCCCACTGGACGTAAGTCCCTCGCCGATTGTCGATTCCTCCATGGACCTATTAGTGATAGAATAGGTCTATGGATTCCTCGCGCCGCGTTCCATTTCCAATGCGTCGTCGCGATCACATTACATATAGGAATAGTTTGTTACGTAACCGGTGCGCGTCCACGCAGGCAGAGCAGTCGGCAGCAGCAGCTCCCCGGCGTGGAGGGGCGGGGGCACAGTCAATTGTGCGGGTAATATAAACATGTAAACCCTCTATGACCCATAGGCGACCCCAGCATAGCACCCGGCCCGGCAGGCCCCGGGCTCTGCTGACCCGTGTAGCCGTGTGTAGCGGCCAGAGCGTGGCTTTCTGAATTGGGTTAAGTACAGAGCGGGGGGTAGAGCCCTGATGGAGATGAAGCTGTACAAGCGGCAGCACTTCACCCACACGCACACACACACACACACACACACATCGGCCACTAACCGTCCGCCACGCTCTGCCACGCCCAGTTTATCCTACACGCGTTCGACCTGTTGCCGGTTCCTCCCGCTAATACTCCCCCCCCCCTCCCGC
>NW_026273010.1:0-2333 GCF_000697945.3 Frankliniella occidentalis | reverse complement strand
GGAGCAGCTTATTTGATTGGAACGAAAGGTGATTGGTGGCGGGCCGGCTAGTGGTGATGGGAACTAATGTGCGGCGCTGGCTGCGCTGGCCCAGGGGGTGATGGGGAGGTGATTGTGGCGGATGGCACGGCGGGGCGCGCGGCGGCGGGAGAGTGCCCGGTTACCCGGCGGGACCACCCGACCCGACCACCCTGGCCCTGGCCGGGGCGGCGCAGCGCGATGGAAAGTAATGGCTTGGCTGGTCGCAGCGTGGTGGTCGGGCACCACGGCCCGGGCTGGGCTCGCTGGGCTCTCCTTTGTCTCCCGCGCGAGTTGCCGCCGCCACCGCTGCCGATCGACGCGCAGCGGGCCCGCCTACTCTGGAAACTCAAGTGTGAAACACGTCCAGGGTTATAAAAGTGCAATACCATGTGCACCACTTTTAAGTGTGGTGTACCACTACACTTGGAAGTGTGAAACATATGTGGTGCGCATAGTGTTGCTCTTACAAACTGTTGGACTGTGTCACACTTGAGTTTCCAGAGTTTATGATGAACGGTATGGAGCAGCTTTGGGAAGCGCAACGTTTATACCGGGTGAGGGGTACCCTCCTCACCTCTCACTTCACCCTTGCGCCCGCCGAGTCGGGGATAGGCAACCCCGCAACACTGCGACGTGTGCTCTGAATCACCCGGTACTGGCGACAGCAGCCATCGCCAAACGCACAACGCTTTTTATTTTTTTCAAAATGAAGTTTAAGTGTCTTTGACACGTCTTGTCGATGTCAAAAAGACGCCAATCTGTAAACTTACACGGCCTGTTGCGTTTGATGTCGCATGTACCCGTTGACGAAAAAAATCAGTGACCGCGGTCATGGAGGTTGGGTAATGGGTTCGTCTGGTCGACCGCGGTGCGGCGTGGGGGTTACCGGATACCTGTGGGCTCAGGTGACGAGGGGGAGTGTGACGGCGCGGTCTCTCTTGGCCTCGACAGGTGACCTGGGAGTGGCCTGGCTGACCCTGACCTGCTGCCGCCTGCGGCTGGCGCCCCTCAACCTCCCCGACCTCGACGTGGGCGTCCCCGTGCTGGAGACCTTCCACCAGGACCCGCTCGGCTACATCTCGGAGATGTGCATCGGCCAGCCCTGGGTCCACGTGCTACCGAGGTGAGCTGAGCTAGAGGACGCCGTCCGACGCCGTTGTTCAAACTGTGGCGCCGAGAGGAGCGGATTTGGTGGAATTTCTCCCGCCATAATGTATGCTGAAAATTGCCTGTTTCAGCTTGAAGAGAGGCTTGATCGTGGGGATCAGCAAGACGCTACCCGAGGAGACGCCCTTCAGGAGGTACAAGGACCTGCGGCGACACTGGAAGAACATGGCAAGTACTCTGCACAGCGGGTGACGGTGGTGACGGTCGGGTTGCTTATCACGCCCGACTGGGGGAGCCCGGGGAAATATAGCTGGTGAGGACTCAAGGTCAGAACGGGGTCAAAATGGGGCCTTTGCAGGCCACTGTGACGTCCAAGTCCATACTTTAGAGGACTAGATTTTGACTGTTAAGGTCAAAATGACACCACTTTGACGTCATTTTTATCGTAGTTTTGACTTGGGCGTTCTCGTTGGGAACCTGTTAACCGGATTGTCTGTGTTGTTCATTTGAAGTACCTTCATCGCGGGGTCGGGAGCGGCGCCCAGGTTGCAATCACCCGCCATCTCTTTTATTTTTGTTTTTGTAAAGCGGGAAGGCTGTTTCATCACTGGAATTACACTCTAGCCCTATCCCTGTTATGCCCCACGGGCGAGCAGGCTGTGCGGGAGTCGCCGCCGCCGGGTCCGTGGACAGAGCTGCCATTTCCTGACTATTTCCTGCTAACTTGCCCTTCCTTCTCCCCTCGCAGTACGGATACCGCCTGTCCGAGGAGCCGGCCGACATGTACTGCTCGGTGTACTTCCGCGCCCTGGGCGGCGTGCCCATGACCTACCCGTGGCCGTGCCTCACGCCCAGGATGCCGTCCGGGTTGCGCTGCCTCGACGTGCAGGCCGTCGTGCTGAGCTTCCTGGCCGACGTGGCGCTCAGGATGCCGACGGTGTGCGGCGAGCCGTCGCCCGTGGCCGTGGACGGCATGGCGCGGCTGACGGCCACCCTCTGCACCGCGGCGGCCCCCGAGGCGCAGTACGACGCCGCCGGCGGCGACCCCAACAGCGGCGCACCGCCGCCGCCGCGCCCCAACCTCAGGCCGCTGGCCCTGGGCGAGAACACGTCGCCCTCGCCCCCCAGGAACCAGGACACCGACGACGAGAGCGTCGCGAGCACCTGCCCGCTCAGCCTCGCCACGCAGAGAGATGTGAGTCCTG
>NW_026273009.1:0-1105 GCF_000697945.3 Frankliniella occidentalis | reverse complement strand
CATAGGTGTCAGGGGTAGACGGGTCAAGTGCGGGGCCGGGGCGTTGGGTGTGGAGATGCCTCGCCGTGTCCGGCCTCCTCTCGCGTTACGAGGCCGGGGAGAAATGAGACACTGGCCTTTCCTCCCGTAATCTGCTGCCATAGGGAGAGTCTTCTGGCTTCCCAGAGCACCCCGGCCGCAAGGGCTAAAGGGGTTGACGATTGCGGGTGCAGGGAGGATTCGAGCGCAAGTTCAGAGGTTTAGAAAGCTGACCGGTCAACGGACTCCCCCTCGGCCAGGTCAGAGACCGCCTGCCTACCCTGCCACAGGACGCGGCAACGCGGCCCCACCCTTTGCACTCGGCAGAGGCTCGGGTTGTCGCACAGCGGCTGTGTTCGTCTGGCCTGTCGGCCTCGTCAGCGCAGAACACCATGTTTTGTCTATGGGGCGGCCTCAGGGCGGCCTCACGGCTAGTCGCGAGTCGGCCCGAGCCGGTCCGGAAAGGCTGGGAAAAGTGCGGAAAAGTACCTGTCGCCGGGGGTGATTTTGCGTCGCGTGACCGTCCGTCCGTCCGTCCGTCCGTCCGTCCATCTGTCCGTCTGTCTGTCTGTGCAGTGGTGCACGGTCTGTGTGTCCGATGTCCACACCACACATGCCTCGCTGCCTCGCTATCAATCATGCATGTCGCTATAGTAGTTCGGACGGCGCGAAGGGCGTGGCAGGCGCGGCCGGGCGCGGCCATCAAGCATCGGCCTCACAATTGAGCTATCCAATCCGCTGATAGCTCTTTGAGAGGACACCACGACACTTCGCGGCCACTCAGCAAGCTGGTCAATGCTGGCGTGGCCGTCCGCGACCGCCCGCGACTCCACTGGCCTCTGACGCGGCTACACACGCCGAGCAGCGCTCTTTCTTGCACCCGTCTCGCACTCGCACCCTTGGCCCACAGCCCCTTAGAGCCAGGGGCGGTACAGTATAAGTTCCAGCTGACAGGGGGGGAGGGGGCACCATAAGGTGTATAAGGTCTCTATTGAACCTTAGTGCATCATGGGTTGCCTGCTTACAGGGGTTTGGGACACAAATTGCCTACCTTTCAGGCGACTCACTATTGCCGATTGGGGGGGGG
>NW_026273008.1:0-1302 GCF_000697945.3 Frankliniella occidentalis | reverse complement strand
CCCACCCTCCCAGTTCCCACACTAGCGCTAGTCGACCAGACAGAGCATGATGGCCCGTCCGGATCTGAGCGCGGAACGCTTCACCCTGCTCGAGCCCGATGACCATGGCCGAAGCTAGCCTGAAACGTCCCGGGCTCAAATCCGAACGATCTCAGCCATGTCCGACATTCAGAAAAACTATATTGTGGCGACCGTCACGTTTCTTGATGCACTCTGATCATAACATTTTGTAACGCACTACCCTAGTACCCTGGTAAAATGCGTTGGTAGTGCGCCTTCCCCCTGATGGTTCTACGGGTCCTACCTTCTCTGGCACGAAACGTTTCATGGGGAGAGAGAGTGCATTAGATGACGTGACAGATGCCTCATTTGCTTTTCCGGTGCTCCATATGGTTCTATCCTCAGACTAGGGCGTATCGATAACACGAGACTCAAGAAAACTATGTGGCCCCACTGGAAGCCAATATTTTGTCGTTTCTGTTTGAATTGCCAAATCTTGGTGTTTTTCTAACAACTGCCAAATGACAGTATGTGGCAATCAAAGAGGGCACAAAGTGCCATTCATAGTGGCCCAAATTTTAGCCAATCTCTGAGAGGAATAATGCAAAAGAGTGGCAATCAAAGATGGCAAAATTTGCGTTTGTTTTATTCATTTGGCGTTTGCAGTGAAGCTGGCAGGCTATCGAGCATTATGCCGAGAGTCAGAAAAGGGGAGCTCCTCCGCCGAGACCCTCTGGTGGCGCCCGCCATAGCCTCGCTTCGCACTCATCGCCAAGCTCTCGAAGAGTGCTTTCGAGCTCTCGTCTCCCTCGCCTTTGGCTGACACTCACCCGACAGCGCGCCCGGGCGACACACTTCGTACTTGGCCGAGAAGTTGGTGCCCTCGAGCGACGTCTCGCAGGAGAAGCCGCCGTTGTAGTGGATCATGGCGTAGTCGTCGCAATTGGTGAGGCCGTCCCGATTGCAGTCCTGAGGAAGAGAGATGGTGCTCCACCAGGTTCAAGGGAGAATGAATGTAATTCAACGCCGCTCTCGGAGGGGCGCAGTGAAACTGATCTGGTTGTGGGCGGGGCGGGAGAGGACAAGTTTTAACGAGTCTGCGCCTATTGCCGTCGCCTCAAGCTCACCGGCGGGCGCGAGGGCGAGGCACAGGCGGGAGCTCGAAACTTTGCCTCCGTTATAACAACTTTCGCACTAATGGTGCATGTGCCCGGGCTGGTTGCGTTTTCGCCTCATCAGGTCAATGGTCACCCGCTGGCCGTGTCATTCATACCGGGCCTTTCGGCTCCGGGAGGGAGGGAG
>NW_026273007.1:0-1399 GCF_000697945.3 Frankliniella occidentalis | reverse complement strand
CTGTGCGACCCGTCGTGGACTTCATTGTGGACGCCACTGTGCGACCCGTCGTGGACTTCATTGTGGACGCCACTGCGCGTCCCGTCGTGGGCTTCGTTGTAGACGCTGTCGTGTGGTCCGCCGCGAGCTTCGTTGTGGGCGATGTCGTGGTCTTGGGGACGGTTGAGAGCCCGGAGGGCGCGGTTTTGGACTCCGTTGGGCGTCCCGTCGTGGGACCTCCGGTGGTCGTCCCGACGGCTTCCGCGGTGGCCCGCTCCTGCACGTCCCGGACGTGCCTGCTGCCACTCGGTGCGGCTGACGCGCACGTGTCGTTGCACCCGTTGACCGCCTCCTGGACCTCAGCCACGGTGAAGGTCAGTGTCGGGCTCGTCTGCCGAGCAGGTGTTGACTCGGACGTGTCGTTATCAGCGGCCGGGGACGCCGTCATCGGGGAGCCCATTGGACCAGAGGTCGTGGTGGTGCTGGTGGTGGTGATCGAATCTGCGTTCGAGGTGGACGAGGTCGTCCCCGACGGCCCGAAGGAGGTGTTCGCTTCGGTGACCGCAGTGGAGGCACTAGCGAGAGGGGGCCGCGGCGTCGAGCAGTTGAAAGCGTCCCTCAACCGCCACTGACAAGCAGAAGGCCAGCAAGGAGTTAATAAGCCTACTGGAACGCAACGTGCCGTGCCAGTTGTTAAAAATGCATTATTTCAGATCGGAGCTTGGTTAGTTATAGTTATGAAGTTTACTAAGCCATTTCCAGAGCAAGTTTAGTCACAGGGGAAAAAGTCTTAACATGTCCTCTACCTTGACGAAGGTAAGGGTGGCGATGGAGGGCAGTTTGTCAAGCTTGGGGTAGTAGAAAGAGTTGGCGGGGTGACTGGGCCTCTTGGATGTGATCCTGGCCACGGGCTCCTTGGGTTCCGACGGCCAGTTGGGTGCCGTGAAGGTGAACCCGTTATCCGTCCCAGCGTCCATCGGGTCTACCTGAGGAAAAGGAATCAATTTTTTGGCGCGGGCTATGAACTTACTCATCGTGGAGGGGGCGCCAAACCCGATCCAGTCTCTAAGACGCTTTTATGTTGGCGGGCACCATCGAGGGCAGCCCCGTCCTCGTCACACCTCTGCACCGCCGGAGCACTTGCTTCACCATTGGACCGAGCGCGAGCGGTAAGTCTAATCCCGCCTTTCCTCGCCGCCCCCACAGTGTCGCCCTGAATGACTCAATGACTCAGCCAAGCCGCCGCCGCACGCATACGCGTGTGCGCGTGCTTGTGTGTGTGAGAGGGAGATAGAGAGAGGGGGCGGGGTAGGATAAGGACCACAAATGTCAGCCTATACTGGAGATGGCAAGGCGTGGCGACGACAGGGCACTCCCCCCTCTCTCTCCTCCCCCCCTCTCTCTCCCCCCCCCTCTCTCT
>NW_026273006.1:0-2921 GCF_000697945.3 Frankliniella occidentalis | reverse complement strand
TTTTCTGAAACAAAACCCTAAGAGCGCAGATCTCTCAATCCGTCACTTTTTGCGATCTAATACATCCCACAGTGTTTAGAGCAGGGGCACCCGAGCGGTATGTTGTGTGTTCCCTGCTGGCGTTGGCGGTGAGGCGAGTAGGGTCAGCGCCAAGTCAAGCGGAGCAGAGTGAAGAGAGGAGAAGGTGGCAGCGGATAAATATGCAAATGTTGCCCGCTTGCCCCCCTCGGTCCGGTGCCGCCACAGCCCTGCCCGGGCCGCTCAAGTTCTCTAGTAGTAGAGCTCCGGTGCAAGATCGATGCTGTGGCGTGGCATGCAGGTCGACGGAGCGACCAAGACGGGGCCGCAGCGCGGGCCGCGGCGGGGCCCAGGCTCGAGCCGCGCCCAAGCCACGCACCCATCGATCAGGTCCTAGTCACTCCACACCCCCGAAGGCCCGAAGGGCACCCGCGGGGCGCCCACGGGTCACCCACACTCCCACAGCAGGGGCCCAACGCGCGCTGTGCTGCAAACGTGTCTGACGCCCTCGGCGGCCGAAGTTTTTCCCCCTTTTCTTCCTACCGCGACGTGGGCTCTTTTGTATGAACGGACGGGACGGCCACAATGAGATGGGCGCTGCCGGCGCTGCCTCCATGAGCCGGGCTCGAGTGGGGCGGAGAGGACAGGACCCGAGGGGCCCATGGGCTGGGCAGCCATGAGGCAGCAGTCGGGGCGCTCAAGGCCGCTGCTGGTCCTGCCTCCCGAGCCCTGGGCCCTTTGCTGGGCCCTGGCAGCCCTGGTGCTCCGTGCCTGGTGCTGCTGCTGCAGGGCTTCTGCACCGCCACGCCACGCCCAGCCACGCATCTCCCCGGCTATTGCCCCCACATAGCCCTCCCTCGTTGCCCCCCTTGAGTCCGGCTCGCGGCGTGTTCAGAGGATGGAGAAAATGTATATACTTTCGAGTGGACGTCAAAGCGAGTTGTCTAATTTCTGATCTGTCTTGTTCCAGGACACCGCAGCTGCCCGACGCCGCCAAGGCGCCATCATAGAGAGTATGCACAACCATGGGAAAGGAGTTTACTCGGGTACATTCTCAGGTATGCACCGCGCCCGATGCTTCGCACGGTTACACTTCCACGTTGAGATTGATACCTAGCTCTAACGGCTTTCTTTTCTATCTTCCTCTTCACAGGAACATTAAATCCAGCTCTTCAAGACCGCTTTGGGAGGCCGAAGCGTGATATTAGTACAGTAATTCACATTCTTAATGACCTGCTGTGCGCGACGCCGCAGTACCGGCGCTCGTACCAGGGCTTACCTCAGAGCAACTTTGTCCTCGAACCCAACTCATCGAGCACCTCAAGTACCACTCCTAGCTCGGGCGAGACCACTGACACCCAGTCAGCACCCCCTCAGTCGTCAGGTAAGTCGCGGGAGTTAGCATACGTCCTTCTCTTTTTTTTACTCCCTTTTGAGTCGCCTCTCACGAGCGCTCGGGGGAATTACCAAGCGGCATATGCGTACTTGTTTCGCTAATCCTCGCCTGTGTATCGTTGCAGATGACGCGGAGAACCAGGCCACGCGCGGTAAAGTGGAGCGCCTACGGCTGGTCATGGAGGAGAGGCGGGAGCGGAGGCGGGCGCGGCGCGAGGCGCGCCACTCGCCGTACGGCTCGTCGCAGCCCCAGCACTGGACCGCCAAGTCCGAGACGCAGCCCGCCGGGAAGAGCTCCGAGGCCATGGACACGGATCAACCCCTGTGTGATATCAGCCCGCCTGAACCCGTCGTCGCCTGAACTGATCCTCTCCTAAGCCTTCCCTTACTGATATATGACTTTTCATGCAATTAGTTGAAAAATATATATAATATATTGTGAATAGGAATGCCCTTTGACTTTATCTTCAGACTGTATACAAAATTCTATCAAATTCCATTGACACTATTGTGAAGCGTTTGAGCTTTGTCATGTTCTCGTGGAAGAAAGTTGCTTGATATGTATTGTACACCTAAGGGTTAGCTATATTACACTTGGCCACCACCAGGGCCTCTAGTTTAGCAAAATATCAACTTCTAGTGAGAGCTCCAATTTTTGTTAGCTCTAATTAGTTGTTTGTTGAGGGTTATAATTATCAATTGTAGTCAATATTTGGACTTAGTATTTCAGGTCTTCAAAATCCCACCAATGACCATTATCTAAGTGTAACTTGTAACTTATATTCCTCATTTGCGTGTGTACTGCTACAAGTCACTTTTTTTTTTCATAGCAAGACTCTCGCTGCCGGAACTATATGTTGATGTAAGGGATGTGTTTGCGCTGTGAATTTTTTTTTTTTTTTTAATTTTTCTTAAGTGCAGTCTGCACAGAAACTTAGTTTTGTTGGTTGTTGTTTCCTCTATGTTGTAAAATGTTTTGATTGTTTATTATTTTTTCCTTGTGTGACAAATGGTGTGCCTAAAGGTTGGCCCCAACATTCTATATCCTGTTCAGTAAAATTGTTTCCATTCTTTGTTCACATAGTATATTGAATTTGTGATTTTAATGTATAATTTGTTTACCATTATTTGACATTTTTCAGGCGGTTGGATGTCTCTTTATGTAAATGCTGTGAATCAGACTTATGGTACAGCTCTGATAAGAATCCCTGTACTGTGTTGTCCAATGTACTGAGCTACTGAGCTGTGTTGCGGTAGATGATTTTCTTCTTCCTTCCCCATTTTCCTCTTGTCCCCTCCTTTCTTTCTTCTACCCTTCACCCTCCCTCATCTTATCTTGTGTATCATATTTCTTACTATGTTATATTATTCATTACAAATAAAATTAAATGCAAACATTATAATTATTTGAAATGGAGGATATGTCATTGTCATCGACCTTGAATATGTACCATTGAGGCCTGATGCCTTCACTGCAGTCTGCAGTGGCTTTTAACCGAACAGAATTT
>NW_026273005.1:0-3476 GCF_000697945.3 Frankliniella occidentalis | reverse complement strand
GTCCCCCTCCTACTTCCAACGCGCCCTTCCCCGGACCCTTCGCGCCACCCAAAGCCCCGCAATCTGCCTTCCCCGGACCCTTCGCCCCGACGCCTTCTCCGCCCGCCAAGGGCAAGCCCCACAAGACGCACTACATTGGGCCCTTCCGGATCGACGACGACGACAACGAGAACAGCACGCCGCACAAGGTCCCCGAAGTGGAGCAGCAGCAGCCGCCCAAGCCCGTCAAGCGGCCCGCGTCGGGCGCCCCGCCTCCGCCCGGCATCCACATCCCCGTCCCCGTCGGCCCCGGACCGCAAGGTCCCGGGCCCCAAGGCGTGCGCGGCGAACCCTCCGACCACGACTACGAGGACAACGGCGAAGAGGAGCAGCACTTCCACCAGCAGCAGATCCACGGACACGCTGGCCCCTACTTCCCTCTGTCGCCCGACAAGAAGAACCCAGAGTACCAGATCATCGCGGTGGTGCCGCACAACGTGCCCCAGGGCATCCCGTCACACCAGGGCGTGCCGCCGTACCACCAGGGCGTGCCGCCGTACCAAGACCTACCGCCCCGAGGGGGTGTGCCGCCGCAGGGGCTGCCGCCGCATCGGGGCACGCCGTCGGGACAGCGGCATCCAACCCAGGAGGACCTCCTGTACCTGCAGCACGTGCACGGCCAGGACGGCGTTCAAGTCATCCAGCAGGGCGCGCCCCAGGGCGTTTCTCACGGCGGACCGCAAGGCGTACCGCAGGGCGGCACCGACGTGTACCTCCTCCACAACCAGCAGGGACTGCACGGCCTGCAGGGCGACAAGGTGTACCACGTGGACGTGCCACAGGGACCTCAGGGCCAGCACCCCGGCGTGCCCCAGGGAGTGCCCCCGGGACTGCACGAGCAGATCATCGCGCACCTACGCGAGGCCGGCGCCCTCCGGCCCAACAAGCAACAGCAGCAGCAGCCCCCCGCGCACCCCCTTCCCCTCCCCTTCCCGCCCCAGCACGGACAAGGACTTGGACACGAGCACGAAGACGACCTCGCGACAGAGACGTCCCGACACCCAGCACAACTCCAGCAACAGCTTGCTCAGTTGCTTGGCAACCACTCCTACTCACCAGGTTGGTCCAGCAGCATGTCGCCTCACGGTCTCCCGCCCTTTTGTGTGCTGGCTGTCGTGTCTCGCATGCCCCTGCTCGCCTCGCACGATCAGCCCCGCCTAACGCATCGCCCTCTCCATCTCTGCCCGCAGGCTTCCCCGAGGGTCCGCTGCCGCCCGGCTTCCCCCAGCATCCAGGCATTGGTCGGCAAGGTAAGAGTAGCCAGTAGCCTTCTATTTAGTGTCTGTTGACACTCTTTTGCAACTCGAGCCCGACGACGGTCTTTCACGACCCTTTCATGTTCCCAGACGAGGTGACGGTGCAGACACTCGAGGCCGTGGACGAGAGCACAGTCCGCCTCGTGTTCTCGGTGCCCCCTGTGCTCGTCGGCCTGCACGGCCGTGTCGAACTCAGATACACTTCGGATGTGCAGTAAGTACAGGGCCATGTGGGGTGAATCAACAAGGGAAGGTGGAAAGCAGTTGCTAAAACCGCATTTTCCCACGACAGAAATGACGAGCCCGCCACGTGGGAGCAGCAGGTGCTGGCGCCACCCAACGACCTGATCGCCACGCCGCAGCTCGAGTTCGAGCTGGGCGGGCTGCAGGCCGAGACCGTGTACAAGATCAAGATCACCGTCATCCTGCGCGACCTCCACAACACACCGTCCAGCAAGGTGCTCAAAGTGCGCACCCTGCCGAGATGTAAGCAGATAGGCCCTCATTATTTCTCACCCCGCTGTTTCGGAAGCCAGGAGAAACCTTAAACCGTCGCTTGCCTTTCCAGCCGCCCCCGCCACGACGCAGCCCCCGCAGATTCCCGTCGACGCCGAGCTGACCGTCGCCGAGGTGAACGCCAGCTGGGCGCGCCTCACCTGGAGGAAGGCGACGCCCTTCGAGATCAACTTCATCGACGGCGTGCAGCTCCGGTACAAGGAGATCGACGGCAAGGTAAGTGCCCCCCCTCTCTCTCCCCGCCCCCCGCACACACGCGCCCGCAGGCCCCCGTGACATGCCTCTCTCGCTGCCCGCAGGTGTACGCAGCCACGCCGCTGATCCACCGGGCCGTGACGAGCTACACGCTGGAGGGACTGCGGCCCGACACGCAGTACGAGGTGGGCATCTACTTCATACCCTTCACGGGCCAGACCACCGAGCTGCTGTCGGAGAGGACCGTCACCTTCACCACAGGCATCGAGAACGGTGAGGCCATCCTCCAATGCACACTTGTCCGTCCACACCTTCGAATCCTCCCGTTCAACACCTCTGCTTTGTTTCACTCAGACCCGTACAAGTTCGAGCTGACGCTGGACGTCCACCACATCAAGTCCACGTCCGTGGAGCTGAGCTGGCAGGGCGTCCCTTACCCGGAGGACAAGTTCGTCAACATCTTCCGCGCCATCTACCAGAGCGACGCGGGCAAGGAGGACTTCAGTTCGTTCAAGATCGCCAAGCGAGACTCTCCTCCAAAAACTATGATCCAGGACCTCAAGCCGGGTACAAGGTAACGCGTCGACTCCTACACTCGCACAGCTCGGCCGGAGAAGCACGAGTTTCATTCCTGTTCTGGCTTTCCTTAGGTATCGACTATGGCTGGAGGCGTACTTGACCAACGGCAGGATCAAGAAGAGCAACGTACAGGACTTCATCACCAAGCCTGGGTCCGCACCGACAGCCGCCGGCTCAACGCAGCAAGGTAGGCAAGCGGGCAGTAGCCCCCGCGCGGCAGTGCAATGGGCTGCCTACTCGCCAGGCGCCGACTGGTCCTCACCCCCACCATCCTTTGATTGCAGGCAAGCTCGAGGGCACGCCCCTGGCCGAGGTGTCAGACTACTACGGGCCTCTGGTGGCGGTCGCCATCATAGCCACACTGGCCATCCTCACCTCACTCATCCTTACACTCTTACTAATGAAAAAGTGTGCCCAGAGCAAAGCGGCCATCTCTACTTGTCGAAAGAGTCAATCGGCATATGACAACCCTTCGTACAAGGTAGAAATTCAGCAAGAGACAATGGGTACGATCATCGTGACAGCTCTGTCATTTATTTATTTTACACAACCAACTATATAGCAGGATAGATAAACTATCCTTGGCCCTGGCCCACATTCCCCATGAAAATCTAAAAAAATTTTCCTGTTATAAGGGTACTGTTAATAATAATCATTGTTTTTGCACATTTTCCAGACCTCTGAGAACGAATCAATTACATCAAATGGACGTTCAAGAAATGCTCGAGATTCTGCAGATGATGCATGAATACACAGTTGTGGTGTGAGTGAGCCAAATTGCCAGCTCTTGTGATGTAATAGAAACCAGTGATACTTATTGATGTCAGATTGTCATCAGATTAACTGCAAAACTGAAGACCTTCCATCAAGGATATTTTTATTTTTTTTAAA
>NW_026273004.1:0-2646 GCF_000697945.3 Frankliniella occidentalis | reverse complement strand
CGGGTCTCGCTTTAAAAGGGCGCAAGGAGCCCGGCGTGCCACGGACGCCTTTGACGAACACCCTCCCTCTCCGCCCCGCGTCTCTGCTGGACCCCCGGCTGCCTCTCTGCGCCGTGGTCTTTGGGGCCCTGCTCGCGACCGTGCTACAGTCCGCGCCTCAGCACACTCCGCCCGCCTGTCTGCCGCCGCGAACCAGTACTCTGCGAGACAGATCAAAGCCTTTCGCGCTGCAACCTAAGCCCCCCGGCCCCCGCCCGGCCCCCGGACGTGACAGACACGATGATCTATCTGCCATGCGGACGAACGAGGACGCCTTTGCGCACCACAACCCCTCCCCAGTCCCCACCCCACCCCAAAACACACACATCTCTCCCCTCCTCTACACACACAACACTCGCTCACTTCGACGCGCCAAATCGATGGAATGCGAGAGGATCGGTTTGCGCGCATGGTGAATGGGCGGCTACCCGTAGTCAGGATCGCTCGCTCTTTTGAAGCGAGACGCCCATGAAACCGTCTAAAATTCGTGCTTCTAAACAACATTTGAGTATTGCTCTTCTTGACACATTCACAGTGCGCCGTGACCACAATGTAGTCACGCTTTCCCCCACAGGAAGCAAAGCCGCACTAAACGTGCCAAAAATGACAGTCCTGAGGAGGAACACTAAATTTCGAACTCATCTCCGACAAGCGGGCAGTTTACGGGCGTCGCGACGGACGCAGGGGACTCGGTGAGCGGCGTCCCAGATTACAAGACGACTTGGAGCGCAGCTGTCTCTTTCGCACCCGATGAAGGCCCCCGTGGCCGCGTCCAGCTGCCCTGCTCGCACCCACTGGTGGAGATCTCCAGGCCGCTATCATCGCCGTCGATGCGCAGCGGTGCGGAGGAGAGCAGCCCCAGCCGCGCCTGCCGGTGTGGGAGAGGAGGGTCGGACCGGGTCGGGGTCGTGGTGCGGTTGTGTAGTTCCGTGTGGACTTCTCCGCCTGATAACCCTTTGCCGATGTGATAAGCGTTCAGGGGTCGCTGGGGAGCCAGGCGGCTGCGCCGAGAGGAGCAAACCCAGGGCGTTACGCCCCACCCTATCATACGACCCTCAGGAGGGACCCTCCTCCGTAAGGCGGGGACGGTCGTCCGGGAGGGGTCACTCTTCTCTCTCTATCTCTCTCCCTCGTTTTGTCTTTCTTTTGCTTCTCCAGTGCTCTCTCTCTCTCTCTCTCTCACTCCCTCGCACACACACACTCACTACACCGCTCTGCACTCATCGGCACTTCTGGACAGTGCGGTAAAAAGTCATGGCTCCGCCTGTTTCCTCGGGGCACAAGCAGCAGCACACTGCAGCTCCCCCCCCAACCCGAAGTCCGGTCAGCAGCAGCGGTTCGACATCACGACGACAATCTCTCGCGATCACCGCCCCAGGGAGGCGCCGCTCTTTCGCTATAACACACCTAGCAAGAGAGGAGAGGGCGCCGCCCCTCGGCCGTCGCCGCGCTCTCCTCGAGCTGCACGGCGCTCTCCACGAGCTGCCCGGCGCCGCCTCCCGCCCGCCCGCGCGGTTCGAAATAACTTAGCGTCCCCCGGGGAGCGCGGCAGCGGCCACAGTTTCGGCGAGTAGTCCATATTGAACGCACCCGCCTGTCGCCCGCGCCGTGTTTATTGGAGGCCGCCTCCTCTAACTTCCACACTCTACGGTCTGTCGCTTCCGGTAGTCAGTCTCGCGGCCATAACGCGCCGCCCCCTGGGAGCCACGAGGGGCTGCCACGGCCAGGGCAGCGTTCGAATAGCGGCGCCCAGCCCGGCCTATAACGCTCGCGTCCGAACAGCGCCACCACCAACCCGACCAGCCAAGCCAAGCCAGCCGGCCGCCGCAGCCGAAAGGCTCAAATTAACGTGTTTTGTCGGCGGCGGGCCGCGATATGTGCGGCACTGACTGGTCGTAAAGGCGGAGCAGGCCGCGCTTCTGCTCATCCCCGACCACACCGCCCAGCCAGCGCCATACACCACACAACGACACCAGAGACCCGACCCGCGGGCGGGTGCGCTCGTAAACACCTCGGAGGTGGCGGGGCAGGGCGGGGCGGTCAGGAGCAGGAAGGCGTCGCCCGCGTCGCCGTGCCGCAAAGCCAGATCAGCCAAGACGATAAATAAGATATTGTCGCAGTCGGTGCCCGTGGTGGTGGTGGTACCCGCCTCGGCACCCGTGGCGGACCGTTAGGGCGACACCCAGAGTGAGCGGTCGTAAAGCGGCCCCGGGAGAGAGAGGAGGGCGTCAATCAGGCTTGCGTCGCGAAACACGGCATCACGCATCATGAGAGATTTGCTTTAATTTCTCGTTCCGCAAGCGCTGCGGAGAGGCAAAGCCCCCTGCGCGAAGAGCTGCGTTTGGGGCCGCATGGCCATTCACCGGCGGCAGCGAGCAGCGACACCAAGATGGAGGCGCCTACAGGGCAGGCAGACCCGCCGCGCACGGCTGTAAAGCAGGTCGGTATTCACCAGGCGCCTACAGGGCAGGCAGACCTGTCGCGCACTGCTGTAAAGCAGGACGGTATTCACCAGGCACCTACAGGGCAGGCAGACCCGCCGCGCACTGCCGTAAAGCGGGACGGTATTCACCAGGCGCCTACAGGGCAGGCAGACCCGCCGCGCAC
>NW_026273003.1:0-1897 GCF_000697945.3 Frankliniella occidentalis | reverse complement strand
TCCCCCCCTTTACCGACCCCTCGGACTCTCCTTGGAAGGAGGACTAGCTATGCGCCTCAGAGACAGATTGCTGCCATATCGGGGGAGGGAGGGGTGAGGAATTTGGGGAGGGAGAGGGGTGGGTGATCATGGTGTGGGTGTTGCAGCAGGAACGGGTTGGGGAGGGTGGGTTGGCCTGCGGCCAGGTGCGGGAGGTGAGCGGGGCGGCTTAGGGGGAGGGGGGAGGTGTGCCCGTTCGTTGGCAAGCAGAAAATATACGGTTTGCCGCAGCGCGAGTGCGCCTCGCGCGTTCTCACTGGGGGAATGAGGAAACCAATGAAGAGAGTGTGTTTCGGAGGAGCGCGCTCCTCCGCTTCTCTGTATGCTGCCTCGTGTGAGCGCGGTAGACGTCGCTGTAGCGCGCTTCTTTGGTCGCGCTTACAGCGGGCCCCGAGCGAATCGAAATAACTCGTTTCTCTTCCGCTTTGTTGACGCAGGTGTCGTGGATACGGAAGCGGGATCTGCACATCCTCACCAACACCATCTTCACGTACACGGGGGACGGCCGGTTCGCCGTCGTGCACCCGGAGGGCTCGGACGACTGGGACCTCAAGATCGAGTTCGTCCAGCTGAGAGACGGCGGCATCTACGAGTGCCAGGTCAACACGGAGCCCAAGATCAACCACGCCATCATGCTCTCCGTCGAGGGTAAGTGTGTTGCGGCGATGGCGCTCGTCTTAGTGAGTGTGTGTGCGTGTGTCTGTTTGTAAACCAACACGAGAGCGAATGGGAGGTAGGAGAGGGGAGGGGGAGACTGACTTACTGCATTGTAATGAGCAAATCTAGGTCGGATTTGGCGACCTCTCTGCCGGCTGATGCCCTGTCGCTCGTCCACGTCCCCGGAGTGGCAATGGAAATACCGTCGGCTTGTCGTGGCTCGGCGTAGCGTTGGGCCAGTGGCAGTATAGCGTTTTCGTGCTTATTGCAATGCGACGCCCATCCCCACCGCTTTCCCTAACAATACGCCTCCCCCCTTCTCCCCTTTTCTCTCTCCCTCACCTTCCTGTTCGCTGTCTTCTCCTATCCGCCTTCACCAGTTCCTTTTCGTCGCCCTGTCCGTCGTCAGTACTGTGCAGAGCCTCTGGGCGTTGGTGTTGTGCATCGAATGAATGCTAACAATACGATAAATGCCACGGAGCTCTTTTGCAAATCGCCAGCAAAAAGTTCCTGTTAGCCCTCCCTCTCTATGACGCACCTGGAATTGTTTATAAAGAATAAACAAGCGTAGCAGCCGTGCGTCCTGTCTCTTCCCATCACACACTCCGCTGCAGCAGCTCGCACACTGTGGAAGGCAGGCCTAGCCAGCCAGATCAAAGCGCTCTCGCTCGGCACCGCCGTCCCGTGTGCACGACACGGTGGGCTGAAGTCGTGACGTGATCACGTAGCAGTGTCAAAGCGGTTGCAGCCCTGCCTATCCAAAAGGGGCAAAAAAACCGTTAGTGGGGGTGGGAGGGTTCACAGCGAGGGGTACCCAACTCGCCAAAATCGCGTACGAAGACTGGAAGTAGGAATGACTGTAGTTGATTGTAATATATTGGAACGACTGTAAAATACTGTAGAGACTGAAGATAAAGAAATGATTGTATGCGATTACATATGACTGGAGGTGACTGGAAAGTGACTGGAAGTGACTGGAAGTGACTGGAAGTGACTGGAAGTGACTGGAGTGACTGGAAGTGACTGGAGTGACTGGAAGTGACTGGAGTGACTGGAAGTGACTGGAAGTGACTGGAAGTGACTGGAGTGACTGGAAGTGATTGGAAGTGACTGGACGTGACTGGAAGTGACTGAAAGTGACTGGAGGTGATTGGAGGTGATTGGAGGTGTGACCGGAGATGATTGGAGGTGATTGGAGGTG
>NW_026273002.1:0-1777 GCF_000697945.3 Frankliniella occidentalis | reverse complement strand
CTTTGCCCAGAGCAAAAGATGGCTGTTTCAATTAAAAGCCCGCCCGCTGACATTGTGCACGTTTTCACAGGACGATGCATATTAATCCCCAAGGGAGTTTAGCACGCGCTCGGCGGCGCAGCGCAGCGGTAGCAGCACCTGCGGCACAGCCAGGCACAGCCAGGCACAGCCAGGCACAACAGCTCGGCTGCGGGCATTAACATTGTAATATGGTTCTGTGGCGCTCATTAGGAGCCGGCTAACGCTTCGCAGGCTGGCCCCACGCCCGCGCCACACACCGCAGTACGACACGCGGAGTGAGAAGGGGTGATGGCCAAAATAAAAATGCGGTCGTCATCTTCCCTGGAAAGTGCAGCAAGAGCTCAACCGTCTTTCATGTTATTCCTACAAACAGGAAAAGAGAACCAGTAGCGAGCACTAGTCACAAACGACCCGGTCAGAGCACATCAGTGTCCACCAGTCCCAGGAGGCTGCAGGGCGGTACGGTAGTGGTGTATTCTTTGTTTCCCCGAGCAGGTCTGACGGCGCCTGCCCTTGAAAACGGCGGAAAGGTAAGCTACGTTCCGTGAAGCGCACAGACCATTTTTCATTCAAGACACCTTAGCTGCCATTTCACACGACTCATGCCGCCGGGGGCAAGGAGTTCTGACCCTCTCCCATCGCCCTCCAATACGTCTTAGTCCGAGCACCATTGTTAGTCGACTCAAGTTCAAAATTTTTCCTGATCAATCTCTCAAACGATGTATATTTTGCTGGAGGATGCTCAAGCAGAGAGGAGAGGCGAGAGAAGACAGAGGGTAAGAAAACCGGCTCTCTGAACGCGCCGTCCGCCTTGCTTCTCGACAGGTTGTAAGGAACAGTTCTCTCGGTACAAAACTGCCCCAGGGAGTTTTAGGCCCCTCGTTGACGTGAAAGGGGAGGAGATGTCGATTTTGTTCCTTTCTTTCAGATACGCTTCGATACTTTCATTCCCACTTCCATGAGAAAAGGGTGGGAATATCAGATATGTGACACCACCGCATATTGATAAATAAACGTAGTGCGTTCTGTACACTGATGAAGTAAGTGTGCAATTGCTCAACACTAGTAAGTGTGCAACTGCTTAACACTTGTAGGTGTGCAACCGCAAGTTGAATACCTGCAAGTGTTCAACTCCGTAGCAGTACACTTGCAAGTGTTCAACTCCGTAGCAATACATTTGCAAGTGATCAACTCGGTAGTTGTTCACGTGTAAAAGCAACTCCACTGTTGCACACTTCCACACAGAAAGCGTCCCATTCGAGGAAGTGTTCAACAGGAATGCCAAAGCACTGCACCAAAAATTCGAACAAAATAAAACTGCTGTAGGGCGGTATGGACAGTTTGCTGCGCCGCTGCGCCGGTCTGGACTTGCAGGAGCAGCAGCGCGGCGCTCTGCGCTCAGCTCACAAAGGAGCGGCCAGCCAGATAGCGCTCGGCGTGTCGGGCCAACCAACTAAAGGCGGGGCGGGCCAGGCAAGGTGAAGCAAGGCGCATACCTGGGCTGCACTTCTTCCCCCCTGCCTGCTCCTTTAGCGGCCTCTCCTCCTCCTCCCGACTCCACGGCAGCGGCGAAGGTGGAAAGAGGCGATCTGGGCAACCAGCATGGCGAAGGCGGCCGGTGAGAAAGAAAGCGCAGGCGAGGAGAGGTGGTGCCGCCGCCGGCCGCCTACGGCCGCCGCACGCAGCCGACAGAGAGAGCCACTTACCACGGACGGCCCAGGACCAGCGGCTAACGAGGAGGGAGGCAGCAGCAATG
>NW_026273001.1:0-4516 GCF_000697945.3 Frankliniella occidentalis | reverse complement strand
GGGGTAGGCAGACCCGCGGCACACGCGCGCTCGACGGGACTGCCTGCCCCCCAGGCTAGAGACCCTGGTGGGGTAGGCAGACCCGCGGCACGTGCGCGCTCGACGGGCCGACCCGTCAATCTCCTCTCACCTCACACGATTGATTACCCTGGTTGCGTAGGCCGGGTTGGCAAGCCCCGACCATCCCGAGGACCTGCTCATCGTGCTGGAGCCCGAGGCAGCCTCCCTATGCTGTCGGCAGCTGCGGCTGTACCAGCTGCTTCATCAGCTGCACTCGGCCGGCTGTGGGGACCACCCCATGGCCTCGCTGGTGCTGGAGGGCGCACTGGCCACGCCGTGGACGCAGTACATGGTGGTGGACTGCGGCGGCGGCACGGTGGACATCACGGTGCACGAGCTGAGCGGCGAGCGCGCCACGCTGCGGGAGCTGCACAAGGCGAGCGGCGGCGCGTGCGGCTCGCTCGGCGTGGACCGCGAGTTTGAGCGCCTGCTCAGCGCCGTGTTCGGCGCCGACTTCATGTCGCACTTCCGGCGGAAGCGGCCGGCGGCGTACGTCGAGCTGCTGCTCTCGTTCGAGGCGCGCAAGCGCTCCGCCGACCCGGACCGTGACGGCCCGCTCACCATCTTCCCGCCCTTCGCGTTTGTCGAGGCGTACCGCAAGTTCCGCGGCAAGGAGGTGGAGCACGCGCTGCGCAAGTTCGGGCGGCCGGGGGAGGTGTCCTGGTCCAGCCAAGGGATGCTGCGGCTGTCCCCGCAGCTGATGGCCGACCTGTTCCGCCCCACGCTGGACCAGGTGTGCCAGCAGGTGGAGGAGGTGCTCCGCAGCCCGCGCCTCCGCTCCGGCCCAGGCGCTGCACCCAGCGCCATCCAGTTCCTCTTCCTGGTGGGCGGCTTCGCCCAGTCGCTCATGCTGCAGAACCGAGTCCGCTCCCAGTTTGGGTCTCGCGTGAAGGTGAGTGACCGGACTGGCCGGCGTTGTGTGTCGCGTCATTGTCGTGCCCTCTCACCGACCCGCTTCTGCCACAGGTGGTGGTGCCCCAGGCCGTGGGGCTGACCACGCTCCGCGGCGCCGTCCTGTATGGGCTGGACCCGAGCCTGGTTGCCTCGCGCCGCTCCAAACACACGCTCGGCGTCGGCGTGCTCAAGCGCTTCCAGCCGGGGCAGCACCCTCAAGGTGAGCAGAGAGTGAGCTCGCTTGGCTTCGAGTTTCAGATGGAACAATAACCCCTGCCATTCTGTCACAGACAAGCTCGTGACGCTGTCGGACGGCTCGGCGTGGTGCTGCGACGTGCTGGACGTGCTGGTGGTGGCCGACCAGCCGCTGGGCCCCGGGGAGGCGGTGACGCGCAGCTACACCCCGGCCAGCGCGCGCCAGACCAACATCATCATCCACATCTACTGCTGCAGCGACTCCAATCCGCCCAAGGTGAGCCGTCGGCCTGCGTCCGCCCGCGTCCTCAACTCGCCGCACACTGACTTCACAAGCCATACCCTCCATGTTCCAGTTTGTGACGGACGCCGGGGTGACCCGCTGCGGCACGCTGCGGCTGGCCCTGGACAGCGACGACCACGCGCGGCGCGCCGGGGACGCGGCCAAGACGAGGGAGATCGTGGCCAGGATCGAGTTCGGCGGCACCGAGCTGGCCGCCAGCGCGCAGGACATCGCCTCGGGCCGCTGCGTCCGTACACAGCTCGACTTCCTCAGTACGGCCGTGTAGTCTACGTGCAGCCCGCATAATCAGCATATAACATGAGGTTCAAATTTGTTCAAATTTGTCCAAACCAGTGTACATAGAGACAGATTGTGTTCGTGGAATCAATAAATGGTTGAACCCTTAAGGCCGTTCTGAACCATTTGCGCGCCACTGTCACTGACACACTGACACGCTTGCCGCCGCCGCCGCCACACCGCCGGCGACAGATAAAAGGCCCAAAGTCGAGCTGCCGCCACCGTACTGCCAGCGCCGCCGTCGTCAGCCGCCGTTGGCCCTACGGTCTTTGCACTTGCGCGAGCGCCTCGGTCGGGCCGCGTGCGAGAGCGCCCCTCCCTTTCTCACGCCACCGCGCACAGTCCGCGCGCAGCGCACATGTGCAATGGCGTGAGCGCGCCCGTAAAGCCGTCGAAAGGTGACGGGGAAGAAGTGCGCCAAAGTTAAGCTCGCGGAGACGAGGGTACACACACGGAGTGAGAGAGCGCGAGCCGAGCATAGGGTGTCGAGAGTGTCAGGTACTGGGCGGGCGAGGGAGGGGACAACGCCGGCCCGCTGCCGGCTGGCAAGTCTCTCGCGCTGCACCAGTCAAGTACCGAGTACTGCTTGTCCACGTTCACTCCCCGTGCGCCCGCCGAGGACGACGGTGATAGCAGCTGCAGCGGGGCGCCGCCCGCACGTGACGTGAGGTGTGAGGTGAGGGCGTGAGGTAAGCGCACGGTCCCCTATAATGGCCGTAACGTACTTGCCCTCCGTTTCTGTTCCAAAGACAGGCCGCTTCACAGTCTGCCCGACCGCTACAAAAATTGCCTGGTCACTGATAAGATTCGAACCGGCTATCTTTGGTTGTCATGGTCTGACTTCTGGTGCAGAGCAGTTCCGCTGTCCACTCCGGCACCCCAACGGCGCCGCGGGTCTCCTTGTTATTGTTTTCGAATGGCTCCCGCCACGTGCACCGGCAACATGGCGTGGCGCCTGCTGCTGCTGCTGCCGCTGGGGCAGTGCCTGACGGTGGACGGGCCCCTGGTCGTGGTGGAGGCCGTGGACGGCTGGCCGCCCCCGCCCGCACCCACGAAACCCCCCGTCGAACTGCCCCTGCGCCTCACCCCCTTCCTGGAGGCCGGTGACGCGGCGGAGGCCAGGCGGCGGGCCGCGGTGCCCGCCATGCTGCCGTCGTGCTGTCCGAGCTTCTCGGGCTTCCTCACCGTCGACAAGCAGCACGACTCGAACCTCTTCTTCTGGTTCTTCCGGTCCGAGACGCGCCGCAAGACGGCGCCCTTGGTCGTCTGGCTGCAGGCAAGATAACGGGATACGGCGGCGTCTATCTTGACACAACGGCGGCGGGATATCAAAGGCAACTCACCTGAACCATTTTATGCGGCACCCAGGGCGGCCCCGGGACCAGCATGATGAGGCCCGTGTTCCTGGAGAACGGCCCGTACCAGATCGACCCACGCACCATGCAGCTCAGGCGACGCCGCAGCGCGTGGACGCGCGCGCACTCCGTGCTGTACTTCGACAACCCCGTGGGCACGGGCTACAGCTTCACCCGCGGCGACGACGGTCTGGCGAGGAACGTGAGGCAGGTTAGTGTCGTCGGTGCTGGGCGGCCACGCGGTGTGCGGTCCGGAGATGTGAAGGCCGCTCTACTCGTGCGCATGCAGGTGGCGCGTTCGCTGGTCGAGGCGCTCCGCCAGTTCTTCGTCATGTTCCCCGGGCAGCGCGGCCGGGACTTGTACATTGCCGGCGAGTCGTACGGCGGTAAGATGGCGACGGCCCTCGCACACGAGATCCTGCACTCGAACAGCACCGCCTTCAACCTCCAGGGCCTCATCATCATCAACGCGCTGGTGGAGGCCGAGAGCCAGATCGACAAGAGCGAGGTGGCTTACCAGCTGGGCATCGTGGACGAGGCAGAGCGCGACGAGATGAGGGCTGTGGCTGCGCGCCAGATCAAGCTGATCCAGCTGGGCCACTGGGACGAGGCCAGGAAGCTGTCAAAGGACGAGTGTGGCGGCCCCATCTCCCCCGCAGACACGGGTCTCGACGCCGTCACCAACTACCTGCTGTGGAACGGCACCCAGGACAACGGTTACAAGGACCTCGCCCAGCACCGCCACATCCGCATGGCCCTGCACGTCGGCAACGCTACCTTCTCGGTGAGACATTGACCTGTCACTGCCGCTCGCGCCTCGGAGCAACCCTTTGGCCCGCTCTGGCTATATGGCACTGGTTCACGACCTGACCTGTCCCTTCTTGACCATACAGGGCCGAGCGACGGCAGTCGCGCGGGCGCTCATCGACGACGTGGGCGCGTCCCAGTTGCCCCAGCTGGCCGAGGTCGCCGACAACCTCCGCGTCCTGGTGGTCAGCGGCCAGCTGGACCTGTGTCTTCCCTACCGCCTCACCGCCAACTTCTTGCGGAAGATGGCGTGGAGCGGCGCGTCCGAGATGGCCCAGTCCCGCCGGGTGACGTGGTGCGTCCAGGGCCAGCTCGCGGGCTACGCGCGCACGGTGCGCGGCCTGACGCACGTGCTGGTGCGCAACGCGGGGCACTACCTGGGCCAGGACCAGCCGCGCTGGTCCGCCGACATGCTTAAAAAGTTCACGGACCAGGAGACTTTCGACACTTGCGAGGAGCGCTGTGCGAAGAGCGGCCAGCGGCCGTAGCAGAGAAGAATCGATTCGTGCAGACACTCTGTTCACGTAAGCTGACAAGGCTAAAGAATAACTCAAGTTTATCAAAACTTGATTTCTTTTTATTTAAAAATTTGGTCCAGATTCCTTTATTTAAATTTCAACGGAAC
>NW_026273000.1:0-4759 GCF_000697945.3 Frankliniella occidentalis | reverse complement strand
TCACCTAGACGTCACGTCACCCCCGCACCTCTGCCACGAACAGGGGATATCCAATCTTCGTTGCTCTTTGCGTTTTTGTAATTGTTGTTACGAATGGTGCATACTACGACATCGGTAAAACCAAACGGGCCCTGCTATACGTCGCGACAGTTACAGTTTCTTTTTAACGATTGGGAAGAGCAGGCAGAAGGCCGGTCCCAAGGAGGAGGGCAAAGTCAGCATGACATCAAAATGATGTCAAAATGACTTCTAAAGTCAACGTAGGGGACCATTTTGACATCACGAAGACGTCAAAATGGTCCCCAATTTTGACCTTGAAGGTCATTTTGACGTCATTTTGATGCCATGCTGACTTTGCCTTCCTCCTTGGGGTGAGGAAGGGCCCGGGTAGGGCACCGGGGAGGCAGCGCGGCCCTAACCAACGAACAACGCGCGCAGAACGCAGGCGACCCCGCGACTAGATGTGATGGTGGATCATCGGATCTCACTTAACCAAGTTCTGTTGAAATTGTAAAAGAAAGTTGGTCTCGATTACTATGGAGTGTGGCATTCTTGTGTCAAAAAGTGATCCTGTAAAGTTCGGCTTCGGAAAAGTAAGTGAACTTAATCTTCCAAACCGTTCCGGTGTCGTTGTCTAAGGTTAGTGTATGGACATGTTCCATTGGTACAATTTTAACTCGAAGATATTTACTCAACTGCCGTACTAAACCTTCGTAAAGGTGACACCTATAAGGTGCTATATGTGTAGGCCCGCGTGCATAATTAACTGTTTGAAATCGAAACGACACAGAACCTAACCTAACCTCCGCCTTGCGGTGACCACTGCCTCGCCATCGTTGTCCTCTTCCTCTGTAGGGCGGCGGGAGTGCTGATGTTTCTTCTGCCCATCCGTTCTGCCTGTCTCTGCTCCCCCCTGCGCTGCATATAGCGGCAACGGAAGTGGATGCACCGGGACGAGGACGACACGACGACGTCGCAGGGGGCGTCCGCCTCCCTCCCCCTCCTCCCAATGCAGCTTCGCCGCGGCGCGTCCCCTCGGGGGGCTCCTAGTACTAACAAAGGGCGTTGCGGTGCCCCTACCCGCGCAAGGGGGGGCCTTCCTGCCCTCCCCAAGGCGTTCCAGACAAACCCCATGCCGTCGGCGACCAGCACAAGAGATTATTTGCGCGCGCTGACCTCTGACCTAGCGGTGGGCAAACAGCAGGGTGATGCCGCACAGCGCGTTTTAGTCGTGTGGCTGGCTGGAACACACGAGTGCGACAAGGACGGAGGTAAGAAAACGCTGCCGACTGATTCCGAAGAGCGCTCTCCTATACCTTCCGTATAGCTTCATCCTTGTCGCACTCATGGGGCAACTCCCCTTGAGCGCTCTTCGGAATCGGTCTGCTGTGCGAAATCACCCTGCAGTAGGGAGGGGGGCATAGTGCATAGTACTAGCGAGGAGCGAAAGGCATAGTGCGCGCATTCCGGGTAGCGGAGCATGAGTGGGGTCAGTGGCACCCTGCACCCCCCCCCCCTCTCTCTCCCTCCCGCCAGGCCATATCCGGCGGGAAGTTAAAGCCTTTGAGAGGAGGAGGGCGGTCATCGGCGCCACCCCTTCCCCCCTCTCCCCATTAGGGACGGTCAGTGAGCAGGGCGTGGCGTACTCATGGATAGAGCCATCGAGCATCGCGATCGACAGGCTCCGTCCGCTGCGGGGTCGACCCGCGGTCGGCCCGACTGAGCGCGCGTAGTGAGCGCGTGGCGACTCTAGTCTTATTCCGTCTCGCCCCCCCCCCTCCCCCAACCGTTCTGTCGCCCCTCTCGACGCATCTGCTGCGTCGCCGCGGGGCCCGGGGCCCTCCTCCTCCTCAGTCGCACGGTGGACACCCCGCCAGCACCCCGCCGCCGCCCCGTCGCGCCCGTAGCCGCGCCGCGCCCCGCCGCCATAGCGGTGCAGTGACTTGTGCAAGTGTAGTGATGTGCAGTGAAGTGAAGTGCGGTGTTTTGTTCGTTGCAGTGCGCGCCCAGCCCTGACGTGGAGCTGCGACGGGGAGCCCGCCTGCCGAGGAGCTCCGGCGGGGAGCTCCGACGGGGAGCCCTGACCGGGAGCCCTGCCCGGGTCGCCATGCCGTGAGATGGACCGCCCCCAGACCCGCCAGGCCGCCCCGTACCGCCTGCAGGTGTCCCGGCCTCTGCTCCACGCCTACACCATCTCGGACGGCGGCCATGAGCCCGTGGTCGGGTACGCGCTCCCCGTGACGCGGACCCGAGACGGCCACCCTGGGCCCCAGCCCGGTCTAGGCCTCGGACACAACATGGCCGCGGCCACCCGCTCCCCCGTGTCCAGCCCTTCCCCTACTACCCCCAACAACAACAACAACAATAACAATAATAACAAGTTCGCCGAGCCCGAGGAGGACATTGCGGCCATCGCCAAGCAGATCTCGGACCACGCCGAGGCCATCTACCAGACGTGGAAGTCGCGCGGGCTCGGCCCGGCTGAGATCCTGAACATGCCGCAGAGCGCGCAGAGCTCGCAGGCCATGGAGCAGCTCGTCAACAAGTTTGTGGTGGAGGACAAGGCGAGGCAGGCGGCTCAGCAGCGACTGTCGCCGGCCACGCCCCGAGCCGTCGAGAAGCTGGTGAACAGCTTCGTGGCGGAGGACAAACCCCGGCACGGCCTCGGCCTCCGCCAGGGGTCGCCGTCGTCGCCGTCCTCATCGCCGAGCCTGGACCTGGTGGCCGCCGGGCTCGTCTCGGACGAGAACAACAAAGTGTCGTCGAGGCGGTCTCCGGTGCCGTCCCCCGCCATCGAGCAGCTCGTCAACAGCTTTGTCTCGGAAGACAAGGCTCGCCTGGCTGTGCAGCAGCAGCAGCAACGCGCCAACAAGAGCTTGCCCAGCTCCATTCAGTTCGCGCTTCAAAAGTTCGAGAACAAGACGAGCCCTTCCCCGGTGGACGGCAGGACCTCCCCCACCGTCACCAAGACCACCACCACCACCTCCCCCCTCAGCCCGGCCCAGCCCACCAGGATCACGCCGAACAAGGGGCCCGTCACGCAGCAGCCCCCGCTGCACCACCAGGAGATCTTCCTCGAGACCATCGAGACCTCCTTCCCGGAGGACCTCATCACCAAGCCCCGGTCGCCGACGTCGGACACGGTGGACGGGTCGGCGTGGCCTCTCAAGCACAAGTCCTCGCCGCGCCGCGCCTCCGAGTACCTGGACGAGGTGGCGCGCGAGGAGGAGCGTCTCATCAACGCCCTCAAGACGGGCATCATCCTGGCCGAGGACCCCACCGTCAACAACAACAAGAACAGCGGCAGCAAAAAGCAGGCCGACAAGGACAAGTCCCCCGTGAAGAAGGCGGCGGGGGTGGTGAATAACAAGCCGGTCGTGGACGTGAACGGCAAGCCGGCCGTGAACGGCCTGCGGCCGCACCACGCGCCCTCCTCCCCGGCCAACAAGGTGCCGCACCCCGCCAGCCGGCCCCGGCAGCACGCCTCCACCCCCGCCGCGCCCCACTCCCCCAACCCCGTGCGCCCCTTCCTCACGCGCGGCTCGGTCGCGGAGCGCGTCCTCATCTTCGAGAAGTGCCCCACCGAGCTGCTGCGCGACAGCGCGCGCCGGCCCGCGCCCGCGTGGAGAGCGCCCCAGGGCGAGGTGCAGGCCCGAGCACAGGTGAGTCTCGACGAACGTATTTTTTTCACCTCTCTATTCAAAAAATGACAAGGGACATTTTTTAAAATTTATCCGCGTTGCAAGATGCGCTCACACGTGATGTGATAGAAATGTTGAGTAAAGGTCAAAGGACACAAATTTGCTATATTTTTTCGTGAAAATTTTCAAAATTTTCTTGACGCAGTACGGATATAAGAATATCCCTTGTCATTTTGAATGCATAGGAATAAAAGTGTGTGGCATTGCATTTTCCAAACAGGGTATGGTCACAGACTTGTATGTGGCGAATGTTTTATGTGCTGTTCGCGTTTCTTCTCGGTTTCGTCTCGGACGCGCACCGTTTTTTCCGCAAACTAGCTGCTGCTCCGGAAATCGCTCAGAGTCACGGTTGTTATTGAGTCGTTGAGTCACGGGCTGCTTTGTGTGCGGTGCGTCCGTCTCGTACATGAGCATTGATTACCATTTCGCATTTTGCTGTTGTTGTTGTTGGCGGTGGTGGTGGTTGTGGTGGTAGTACTGCCGCTGCTGCTGCTTCCAACTTGGGATGTAGCAGTAATAATTTCCCTGCTCCCCAGATGGCTTTTCAATCCGAAGCGTGTGCAGCGGCGGCGGGCCGTGGTGCAGCCGCGTGCAGCCGCGTGCAGCCCGCCCAGCGCAGCACTTAGCCATGCTCATGCCCTGCACGAGCAAGGCCACGCCAAGCTAGTAGGGACCATGACACCCTTTATTCGTACCCCTGTAGTAGTAGTAGTCGTTGTTGTCGGGTCAGCAAAGCACATCCATCATTTTCTCCAAACATGTCCCTCTGCGATTCATCTGCGGGTGCGGGCCCCGGCCGGCAGCAGCCAGCGGATGGAGAATGGAGTCATGACATTCGCGTTACGGCTGGAAGGACCGCGGGACCCGTTCGCGTCCCCCACCACCTGTCAGCAGGCAGCACACGACACCTTAGTGCACTGTAAAAAATATTAGTAATTTTACAGTTCAGTGGGCTGGGAATTCGCAACACATGGATTGGAAATTTACTGTTTGGGCTGTAAAGTAGCCTTTACATGCCCAGTGGGCTGGTAAAGAGCCACTTACAAGCCCACGCAAGT
>NW_026272999.1:0-998 GCF_000697945.3 Frankliniella occidentalis | reverse complement strand
CCTACTCAACCTCCACCACCGCCAACTACGCAGAGGCCGAACTGTTATCCAGGCAGTCCTGACCCGCGGTGTCCGAGGCCTCCACCAACTCAGCCACCTCCACCAACCACGCAGAGGCCTAGCTGTTACCCGGGAAGCCCAGACCCACGGTGCCCGCAACCCTCAACAAACCCACCACGGCCTGTATGCTATCCTGGCAGCCCGGACCCTGCGTGTCCCCAGCCAACATCACCCAGGCAGCCAGCAACATATTTGCCCCCAAGCCCAACTACTGCGCCTACGACACCATCAAGGCCGAACTGTTATCCTGGCAGCCCTGACCCACGGTGTCCGAGGCCACCTCCAACTCAGCCCCCAACACCGAGGCCAACGCCTCCTCCTACACAGCCACCCCCAAACTGCTATCCTGGAAGTCCTGATCCTCGGTGTCCGAGGCCGACGACAGAGAGGCCGAACTGCTACCCTGGCAGCCCTGACCCACGTTGTCCGAGACCTCCACCTACCCAACCCCCAACGCCAAGGCCGACCTCCCCTCCCACGCAGCCACCTCCAAACTGCTATCCCGGAAGCCCGGACCCTCGCTGTCCAAGACCACCACAGACCCAGCCCCCCGCGCCACGTCCACCACCAACAACGCAGAGGCCTAACTGTTACCCAGGGAGCGCCGACCCGCGCTGTCCGACTGCCCCGCCAGCCACCTCTCCCAGACCAGTGTGCTATCCCGGTAGTCCTGATCCAGCGTGCCCTCAACCAACAAAACCAAGAGAACCAGCAACGTACCTGCCTCCACTTCCTACAACTCCATCTAGGCCTAATTGCTATCCTGGCAGCCCCGACCCTCGGTGTCCAAGACCACCCACTCAACCCCCTCCACCACCAACCACGCAGAGGCCGAACTGCTACCCTGGCAGCCCCGACCCGCGCTGCCCGAGGCCACCTCCAACGCAGCCTCCACCACCACCAACCACGCAGAGGCCGAACTGCTACCCTGGCAGCCC
>NW_026272998.1:0-1809 GCF_000697945.3 Frankliniella occidentalis | reverse complement strand
CGGGGTTGGGGCGGCGGGGTAAGCGCGCCGGAGACCAAGCAGCCAGCCCACCGATGATAATTTCCACCACTCCGCTTCCCTCCCGCCCGCTACCACCCACACAGCCACTCTGCTGCTCTCGCGGAGGGAGTAATTTCCCCTCGAGCTTTTCCGTGGTCCCCGACCTCCGCTCTCCCGCAAACCCTCGCGCTGCCCAACTCCCCATCAGGTGAGGCCTCTGGCTCTGCCCTCTGCTGATCTGCCTTTTGAATCTACCTCCGCGTGGCCGTCGCCTTTCCGTTTGTATCGTGCGGAGGCGCAAAGGCAAAGGGGCGGTTGAAAATCCCCCATATATCCGTCTGCGCTCGTTGCTGTGGTGGGCGCGCAGGGCGTGGAGGGCTCGCGTGGGTGGAGTAAGCCCCCTGCTCCTGGGCTCGCGTGCCCCGCGTGCTCGGGCTGCGTGGGGCGCCTACAATGAGAGCCACAAACAACAGTTTGGGGGATGGGAAATTAGGCGCGGTGCTTCTCGCTGCTTCTCGCTCCGAGGCACACGACGGTACCGAGTACCCCCAAGTGCGCTGCTGCTTGTCGGAAGCACATTTGCATAGGCGGCCAGGGCTTTTGTCGGGTTCCAATGCTGTGCGGGGGCTGGCGCTCGGCTGGTCCGTTCACGCTTGAGGGGAGCCGCTCGGCGCGAGAAGGGGAGGTAGGGGAAGGGGGGGGGGCTGAGCAGGGACTCCATCCGCCCTCCCGTCCGTCCGCTGAATTGAGCGCCTCGCTATCGATGTGGCGGCAGCGGCCCGGCCAGGAGCAGCTGTTCGCCCGTAATTTCTGTCTGTCGCTGGTCGCGTCCATCTTGGTCATCCTCCACCACAAGCACCGCCGCAGCAGCAGCGCGCCGTCCTGCTCCACCCGAGCCGCCCATTGTGGCAAACAGTTCTAGGAGAGCGCGAAGGTGTGAAGAAACAAATCTGAATTGTTCAACTTGCTCGTGTTTGGCCGGAGATTTGAACACCGAGCATCCTCCAGGTGACTGAGTTCCTATACTCTCGCGGGTACATCGAAGTGGACGTGCCCCAAGCATCTCTGAGGGAGGGTTTGAGTTCCCGGCGGTCTAAGTACCCTTCCCTCAAACACTTCTCATCAGCCGTGGCGTGTCTGTTTGCAGGCTCCATCAGCAACATCGACGACGCCGAGTACCAGTGCAACAAGACGGTTCGCAAAGTCATCTCCGGGGTGGTGGGCGCCGCCTCCAGCGTCACTTCCATCCAGGTGGCCAACCTGCTGCGCCTCTTCAGGATACCGCAGGTAAGCCAGCATGCATGCAACACCTCTTGAACGAAACTTTTTTGGCTTATATTAACTAGCTCCGCTTTCACCTGAACGTTAAGGTGTTACAACGTAAACTTAAATATCTAGCTAGCATCAACGTTAAACCAACCCTTTCTGTAAGAAAACGAAAGCTAACTCCATAGTATTGACGGCTATTCTAAGGAAAAAATCATTTCGGTTGGTAGACCGGATGGAAGTTATGAGTTATGAGGAAACTCACGAGCAGGCGACCGCTCGCGCGTCCGGCCTACTCCTCCGAGTTTGTTTCAATAACTTCCTCACTTGCTCGACGGCACGACAAAAGGGCCTTTTCCTCCGTCCTGCTCGCGCGGAATATTGACGAGGCGGTTACAACAGGGCTCTCGAGCCCGTTGTTAACAGGGTCGCGTGTGCAACGCGTTCCCGGGCCCGCCCCCGCCACCTCCCGCGCTTTTCTTTGAATACACACAAAGGACCCCCGGGAAGGACTGCGGCAGGAGGATTGAGGGGGTGGGGGGG
>NW_026272997.1:0-1333 GCF_000697945.3 Frankliniella occidentalis | reverse complement strand
GAGAGAGAGAGAGAGAGAGAGAGGCAGGCGAGGTTTACCCGGACTGCTCTCGGCCCCGTCTATGCCTGCCAGGTCTCTTCTTTATGTATCGAGCACCTGCCCGCGGAGCGTGGCGGGGCGTGGCGGGGGTGTTGGCAGCGCAAGGTGTATACGAGTACTCGAGGTGTGTGAGATACCTTGTTGGTTACATCACGCGCGGGCGTCAAAAGGTGCGTCAGTTTGCACCTCTGACAGTTTGAGCCCTCTGTGTGCGAGACAGAGAGAGACATAGTGAGAGTGAGAGGAGAGAGAGAGAGAGAGAGAGAGAGAGAGAGAGAGAGAGAGAGAGAGAGGGGGGGGGGAAGAGAGGACTAGCCCCCCTCTCACCGCTCTCCCCCTGCCCGTCCTGCCCCGGCCAGAAACCCGAGCCCCTCCCCCTCCCTCTGAGAACGACGTAAGTGTGCGGGGTTTCATTAGCAGTTGCAATGCGAGAAGGGCGACGGAAGAGGGTGAGGCCGCCCCTCCCCCGCGCTGCAGGCCCCGCCTAGCGAGGAGGGCTTAGCTGCAGCCCGAAAACAGCAGTGCGCGCGCCGCCCGCCTCTCGCGGGGTGGGGCGCGCGAGTAACGGGAACGGGACGCACTCTTCGTTGCATTTATATAGTGCCCCTGTTCACGCCTTCCTGGAGCCACTCTTGTAGCATGCCGTGCGACCGAATTTCTGATGTGTGTGCGAGTTGCTTGGGTTACTGAGAGATCATCCTGCAGAAATCGCGTCTGCTTCTCTGAGCTTCATTCGGCAAATTACGGTAGAGCTCGGCGCCTGCGAGACTCGGGGTAGGCCACCCCGCAGTACACTCATGCACTGCAGGCACGCTGTTGCCTACGTACCAGGCGCTATGAGAGGCAGCATCGTCTGAACTTAGCTGGATCGTAACGGTGAATTTCGGACGCGTTTTCTTTGTGGATGACTCCTGACGCCGACCATGCCCGGTCTTCTTCACAAGCCCCTTTGCGCTTAGGCAACACGCGTGCACCTGTGCACTGCGGTAATAGTACAGTATCATCACTACAAAACATGTCTGTTGGTTATTGCGTCTGCACCCCATTCTAAACAGTAAGAGTCATGTCGGTACGTACCAACTTACCAACTTGAATATGCTTCACAATACTCCAATCTTAAAATACTCCAATCGTAAAAATGGTGTCTCACAATCAGTTTAAAACATTTTCCGTGCGATAATTCTCATCCTAAAGCATACTACTCTTTGCTGTGTGTTACCTGGTGGCTTTAACGCTTTTTGCTATATGTAACCTATCTGTTTTCACTGTAAAAAACATCGTCGTAAATTTACAA
>NW_026272996.1:0-1732 GCF_000697945.3 Frankliniella occidentalis | reverse complement strand
CCTTTTCCCTCCGTTATTAATTTCTCTCTCCCAGATTTATCTCGACACAATTGCGGCAACACGAGGCCGTTTCACCGCGCGTCACATGCGACGGAGACGGGACCCCCCCTTCTCTTTCACCCCCAGCAGCCTCCCTCCCAAACGCGCGCACGGGGCGAGACGCAAAAATGATGGACGAGAAAAACAAAAGGGGTTGCCGGGCCCCGGGCCGCATCGAACACACACTTACAGACACACATACACGCACGCGCACACGCATACACACACGCGAGAGGGGTCCCCGGGCTGCAAGGGGGGCTGCGGAGCTGTACTCACTCGCCTCTGGTAAATGTATTCATATCGCAGTCGGGTTTGGGGGGCGGCCCGGCCCGGCCCGGCCAGTGCAATAAACCCATCCCCGCCGGGGCCGCCGGGGCCGCGCCGACAACCATTCAAATTTGATCCATACTTCATATTCCACTTGGGTGGCCCGCACGCGCTAAAGGGAGAGGGAGCAGGAGGGGGGCGGTCCAATAACTTACTCGCTGCCGGTAAGTGTGTACATAATGATCCGTTTGGCACGGCGCCCGCGTCCCCCCTGCGCCTGCGCGCCCCCTTGCGCGACACCACTCCCGCGATCTATAGGGTGGAAAATAAAGAAGAACGGAAAGAAACAAAAGAAAAAAAGAACAAACGCGACCGCGACGGTGATGTGATGGGGCGTAACGATGCGTCGCGGAGGGAAGGCGGAGCCAGTTCCTATTCGTGTCCACCTCCGCGCCCCCGACGCGTCTCACGACGACCACGACCCACTAAATACAGTCCCCGCTCACGGCTCTACCAATTAAAAGGTGCGACGTCCCATCACTAATAAGTGCGTAAACCCCACCACCAAAAAACCAACTACTCGTTTGTAGCAACAGATGATTTCTTTTTAATTTAACAACTAATTAACCACGAGGCTCACAAGAGTATGACAGGCGTGGAAGGCTTTAAGCGCCAGATTACGAATAATTGTTATTCGTATGCAGAGTTCGTGAGTGAGTGCAACGGTTCCCTCAACACGCGTGTAAAAGCCTACCCACGACAATGACGCGACGGGAGGGTCCATGAACCCGTCCGCGACCCATATTGCCGTTGCAGATGACGGATGCTGATGCGATCGCCATCGGAGCCACAGAGTGCGGAGTCGGTGCCCGGCGGGGGCAGGATCCTAATTCATGAATACGGTAAGTACGGGGGCCGAATCGAGACGAGAGCCGGGGGCAGTGCACCCGTTCATTTGCATTAGAAACTTTTACCTTTTTTTATTTTCTTATTTATTTACCCTCCCAGTGATGACGAGGCTTTCGCTCAATATCAATCTTCCACCACCAGCCAGTACGCCAGCTCCCCCTGCTTCATATTGCCCTGGCACCTCCTCTTCTATAACACCCTCTCTCACCCCCCAGGGGGTGTTGGGTTCCCCTCCATTGTGCGCGAAGGTAATATACTGCGCGCGCATCTTATGCCTTCCGCACTTAAAATATTCCTTTTCTACGCAAAAAAGGATAAACGAGAAGGGGCGGGGAATTACACAAAAAGAAAGCCGGGAGAAACCCTGGCGAAATGCGTGAAACGAAAAGCACACAGGTCAGGAGAACCATAGGTCCACTTAAACAAAATAGAAAGAAGATGAAAGCAGTGACTGGAAGGGAGGAAAGTGAGACGACAGTTTTGCATTCAGATAATCAGAATAAGACTAGAAGGCCAA
>NW_026272995.1:0-1236 GCF_000697945.3 Frankliniella occidentalis | reverse complement strand
AAATATGACCCGGTTACGGTGTATATGCACCATTTGTAGATACCTCCGCACTCCGGCAGCCCACGACGCTAAATTGTAAAATTTGATTATTCCTGCCTTCAGCCGTTTATCAGTCAAATATTTTGCAATGAATGCTACTTTATTGGCATAAACCAGGACCAAACCTTGAACCAGTATTGATCCAAGACCAAACAGCAGAAACAATGGCTCTGTTATTTGTTATCTGTTATTTTTCTTAATGACTTTATGCATTGAACATAACACGAAATACTTCATGTTTTTGTTATTGGACACTTAATGCAAAAACCTGTTCACACAACATAACAATATCATTTTAAAGATAAATGTGATGACAGATTTATTTTTATTTTTTGGTCTATTTTCTTTCAATTTGTCTGTTTTTCCCTTCTAATTCGTCTCGACCAAAAAGGCCTTTGCCTTTAGCTAGTATTTTTAGAGTAGGGACCTCCGATGGTGCACTGTGGAGACCGTACCTCTGTGTGACCCTCACCGTAGACGCCGCTGTCATCGCCCACCAACAATGGGACGGCGAGAACATCCCCGAGGGCGTCGATCTTCTTCGTGTCGGGCCGAGGCGCTGTTAGCTGGTGATCCATGCTTAAAAGTAGGGGAAGAGTAACCAGATTTTGAAGAACTTTGAAGAAAATTATTATTTATCAATATCAAGAAGAAATCAATAAGAACAAAAAGAAGAATAACAATGAAACTTTGACCAAGAAGAAATCAATAAGAGTAAAGAAAAATAACAATACAAAGAAGATAAATTGAAAAGAAGAAAATTCTAAATTTAAAAGCATGGATCAGAGTAGCATAGCCACCACGCTACTCAACCAGCCCGACGAGGGAAATCCAACCTGGAAAGATTCTGAGTCGACTAGCGAGGTGAATCTTTCCAGTGGCTGCGGTTCCGGTCAAGTAGTATTCGCACTTGCCGGCCAGCCTGACCCAAGGGTTGTTGGTCCAGCGTCACCAAATTCACTTGGCATGAAGAAGCGACGCCAAGGCGGCGGCCGAGCATAGGGTCATACGGCGGAAAGGTCCCACAGCATCGCACTCATCGGGGGAAGAAGATTTAGAATAGGAAATACAAAGAAAAAAGAAAAAAAAAAAAGAAAAAAAAAAGTGTGATCCTTATATGTTCTGTTGTTTTCGTACTACTTGCGCTTAAATGTAATTTTAGTTTTACCTTGCTTCATTTTTGCCTGAATAATTGAT
>NW_026272994.1:0-1547 GCF_000697945.3 Frankliniella occidentalis | reverse complement strand
CCCCCCCCCCACTTCTAGGTAGTCTGGGCCTACGGCACGGTACCCGGCAGCACTCAATTGCACTAGGGCGCCATAAACTGCAGGCGGTGGCCGCGCGGCGGGCGGCTGCCTCCGGAGCGGCGTCATACACGTCGCGGGTCCAGCTGGGGGAAAGTAGTCGTAGGGCTTGTATGTGGTTGTTCCGGAGGCGTCCCCCCCTCCTGGAGGAGACGAAGAAGGGTGGGATAAATGGGTGAGAGGAGAGGAACCTGGCGGAGAGAGGAGGGGGGGGGGGCAGACGACGGCCTGCTGCTCGTGATGGAAGATTACGCACACATCACGGAGGGCGACACGGCTAGCTGGAGAGCGTTTTACGTGTGATATATGGGCGCTGGCATTCGGAGGGAGAGAGGGGGGGGAGGGAGGGAGGCACGTCTACGCTAGCTGCACAAGACGAGGACAAGTCCGTCAGAGAGGAGAGAACCGGTGTCTTGAGGTCCGCGCCCTCCTCCCGGCCCTGCTCCACCCGTCTGCGGTGCGGCCCGGCCTGGCCTGGGGGTGCGCTCGCTCCCCACCCCTCCGGCGGGCTGCGAGCCGCACAAGGCCCGGAGGGTTGATACGGTCGGGCGCGTGGTCAGTTCTGTGGTCAGTGAGGGGGTGGCGGGGGGTGGTGGCTTCCATTCGGCGCGGCCGCAGGAGGGGCGAGGATGTTGTTGACACACGCAGGACTCTCTCCGTCTCTCCTCCCGCTCACGTGTGGGGTGTTGAATGCGACCCCGGAGGGACGGCACCCGCGGGGGAGGTCAGCCCCTCTCTCGCCACGTCAAATATGCATGGCGTTTGGCGCTAATACATGCAAGAGTCATGAGCGGGACAGTCGATACGGTCCTGCCGCTGGCGACCACCGGCCCGGGCCTTCCTCATCAGGCTCACTCTGTTTGCCCAGCCGCTGCGTCGTCGTGGCCCGGGCCCTCCTCGCCCTCCTCGTTCATGACAAAACAAATTCGAGGAGACAAAGGGCGTCCAGGCGAGCGGCCCTCCTGGCGGCCAGGCCTCCCCGGAGCGGGGCGGCAGCGCGTCCTTCTCAGGCCGACGAGAAATCTATTACGGCGTCTGGAGGGCCTGCCCTGGACAGCCCGGCCTCGAGTGGTGGTGGCGGAGGCCGGGGGGAAGGACAGTGGAGCTGGTCTCGGCCCCGCCGCCGTATGCGTGTGGCCCTCTGGCCCCGCCCCGCCCCGCATCGCGTGTGCCCGCTCTCGTCGCCCCCTTGCGTTGAGGTACCCGACGACGGCGTCTGCGACGGCTTTCCTGACCCATTCTGTCGTTCGTTCAATTCCTTGGTGTGACAGACCGCCACCCCGCCCCGCCACAACCCCTCCTCCACGCCTCGCCAGGCCGTGCGGACCTCGGTGCGGACCGCATGAGACTCGGTTGACATTTTCCACGAGGTAAGGCAGGCAGGCGGCTGGCGGCGAGGTGCGGCACGGCGTGGTGGCAGTACGGTGGCTGAACACCTCTCGCTTGGCCGCTCGGCGCTCCTCCGGCTTCACCCTCCCCCCCCCCCCCCC
>NW_026272993.1:0-1254 GCF_000697945.3 Frankliniella occidentalis | reverse complement strand
ATTCCAGTCGAGCAAGTGGATAGAGCCATGTGCCAGGTAGAGAAGTACAAAGAAAGAAAACATCGTCTGGAATGCGGGCTAAAATTTGGGAAGCTTACCATCCTACTACAGCGTCGGGGGAACGGGGATCGAGGGGATGGGGGTTCCCATGTGGCCAGCCTCGACCTCCAAGCACTGGCAGCAGAGCGTTCAGACGTGCTGGCTACGACGCAAGTGTTAATGTACCTACTCAGCAAACACGGCTACTTGCAGAGCAGTAGGCAGCAAAATGTGCTGCCGGGGGTGACGGGAGACGGGGGTAACGTCCGTGCTCAGCAGGATGGGCGACGGAAGCCGGACGGCCCGTCGAGTCAGCAGCAGATGCGGGGCGCCAACCAGGTTCGACCCTGGTCAGTGGATCCCGGAGCACCTCATGGCCCGCAGCACGCAGCCCGTAGGACTCCGCTCACACCCAGCCCAGCGAGCCCTGTCCAGAGCGCGGTGGAAGTAAGAGGGTGTTAATGAAAGCTGGTTATGCCGGGCCAATAGTTTTTGTTTAGCCGAATGATAGTGTGCATAATCCCCAGTAATGATGTCGCGCGTTATCTCTTGTGTAGATAACGGACGACGGAGTGCTGGACCTGGGGCTTCCAAGTCGTATGGGCGTCGCTCCCTATGGAGTACTCACACCTGAGAAGGAGGCTTTGCTGAGAAGTGAGAGAAAGGTAAAGTATTATGCCCCGTTGGTAGCCGAGCCTGCCGAGCCGGTGGCGCCACAGAGGCCCCCGTGCGGGTAGGCAACCCAGGCAACCCGCTGAGCTGCGGGCGCACGTAGGTGGCTGATTAACCCCGCTCACCCCTAGTTCTGCTGCACCGCACGCACGAGTGCCTATCGCCCCTGTCCGCCTTACTCATTTGCACTCGTGCGTGCGGTACAGCAGAACTATAGAAGTGAGAGGGGTTAATCAGCCACCTGGTACAGTGAGACCAACCTGAGGTCCGTCTTTTCACAGCACGGGCAGCATAGGAGTTTGCAGGCGTGAGGGGGTGAGGAAAAGACGGACCTTAGGCTAGTCTGGCTATACATATGCATGAGCGCAACTGGACGCTGGGCAGAGAGGTCATGAATCAACCAGTCATATCTGCACAGGTGAGGGAGATTAAGGGACCACTCGAGTGCAAAGCAGACCCTGAATTCTCCAGACTACTACTTCAAAAACATCTTTCTTCTCTGGAGACAGTCGACTTAAGAAAGGTAAGACAGGGCGGCCGGGA
>NW_026272992.1:0-4991 GCF_000697945.3 Frankliniella occidentalis | reverse complement strand
GCAGGCCAAGGTAGACGCACATTTAGCTCAGCTTCACACGGTTTAAACGTGCGTCTACTTTGTTATTTTCTTGTACTGTACCGCATGCAGACGTGCGGGCGGGTGTCACACTCACACGGAGCCCTAAGGTAAGGCGCCGTTGTGAGCGACGGCAGGCAAGCCCGGTACAGTATAAGCAGAATATAAACGACGGGGTCTACGGCCCACCCTGTGTACCCGCAATAATTGACTTCGTTAAGCTGTTAAGGAGTTTGGAATATCTTTGCTAAGTGCTAAATCAAAGTGCGTATTATAAACTGTTTGATTTGTATACGTGCACAAACGAGAACCCGATGAAAGAGTACATGCTATGCGGTCCTCAGTATAAACGAACAGCAACAGCTGCTGCACGTCATGGGCAGGTAGTCAAAGGCCCCTTCCGGCCCACCTGTAGCCGACAGAGTGCCTATAGGGTAGGCAACTACCGTGCTGCATCGTTTGTACAGCTGGTAGATAGAAACAGGGACGTAACACCAACACCCATCGATGTACTACGAGGGTCTCGCTTGCTTTACGCGAGCCGACACCCGCCGCCGCCGCACACATCTGATACCGGCCAAAGTCTCTGTGCGCGCGGAGTAGGGTGTGATTTTAAGGACGAGGAGGATGGCCCGGCGCTACCCCAGGTGCTCACATGGTCTACGACAGACTGTGCACCGTGGCATGTTTCAGCTTCAAAACGAAAGCGCTCTCAAAGTCCTGGAGCCCCGCCTCATCAGACATTTAAATCCCAGTTTATTTCGCCTCTATACCTATCAGACTAAGGATAGTGGATGGAATAAGAACAAACAAGAGTATTGAATGAACATTTTATTTTTAAAATTGTCACGTTTACTTCGAGCTCTCAGATAATATTGCAGGTAAAATAGCAATGTTTGCACAATTTTGCTAAATATCTACAGGAAGATACATTTTATCTATTTTATTAATACTGAATTTACTAAATGTCAGCATAGCGTACAGTCCTTATTTCTGATTTTATCAGTAACAGTTCACGATATTTGCTAACACCAAATCATAATCTAATGTTTAATTAGTAGAATAAAAGTGTCCCTGTGATGAACCCTCAAGACTTTTAATTATTAGCAAACTACATAGTTTAAGAAAATTCTCAGCTTGGTATAAAGCAAGCTTCAAGTTCTAGGAGAAAAGGAAAAAACTGTTCGTTTGAATTGAATATGTCTGCAAGTGACACCTTTCTCGTTGTAAGGGCAAATTTTCTGAAAGGCTTACCAAGCCGTTACAATTTATTTGAAATTCTGTTGATTAGGTGACCTTATCACTGGGGTAAAAATCTACATTGAGTACATTGGTCCACTACAGTAAATATTGTCTCAAACAATCAAGAAACGTATGTACGGTTCCCAAGCAAGGGTATCATTACAACGACATATGTTTAGAATTTCCTTGTAGTTTGAAGATGCAAACTGCTTGCAACAGACAGGCTGTTCACCTGTATTCAAATAACATTCGATATGTGAAATGGCACATCACTTAATCTTATACATATTTAAAAAAATATTTTACAGCATGGAAGAACTTGCTAGCACTGCCTAAGATAAAGGTATATCACGTAGTTTTACACTACATTTTACTACAGTTCTTTATTCAGAAACAACTATGAAGCATCTTCTTAGCTCTCCACAAACACAGTGGAATGTATTTCTAAGACTTCTGAATCATAACAATAGCGTTACAATCTTTTTATATATTTATTTTTCGTCAGGAATGTGCTTAAATGTGCACTGCAGAGTTGAGGCATGTGGAACTGTCAATAGATTTCCACCATATTCCTCATCAAGTCCCTGGCGATGTCATAATCAAAAAGCGGTCAATCCCTGATTGAAATCATTGTTATAATTTATCATTGTCTCTTTCAAAATTCCCAAATTTCATTTTCTCATTTAAATCCTCTTTACTGTTTAATACTCTTTTACTGGCACATTCTGTCAGTATAGCATTTCCTTTAAAAATATGAACATTGACTACAAAAGGAAAAGCGTAAACATATCTTTGTACTTTTTACGGCAAATAATATCTCAGTCATTTGAGAACTTTATGCGGCCCCTACCTCTAATTTAAGGAAACTAGACCATAGTTTATAAGCATGAGCCCCTTGAGCAAACCATTGTTCATTAATCAATTTCGTTTTGATTTTATTAAATTTATGGTTCCGATTATATTTTCTATGCCAAGTCAATCAAAATTCATTCATCAAGTCTCAGAACTCTACATCATTGAACTAACATACAAAGTACTGCACAGGTATGATAAAATATATGAAAAAGGAGACAGGGATTAAAGAAGTATAAATGCGACAGCGGATACGTTTTGGCCAAAAAGTCACTATAAACTTATACCTCTTAAAATATAACTCTGTCCAGGATGTTGCGGGGCACGTTCCGGTGAGCGTGGGCTTGCCTACTCACAGGGGCTATGGCGCCGAACGGCAGAGGGAGTAGACAAATCCGCTCGCACCGGCGAGTGCACCGAAATACCCGCTGAAGGCTATTTCAGGGGAGAGTACTGCAGGTGTACACTCCGCTATTCTCAAATCTACTAGTGTGTGGCAGGACATCTCTTAAAAACAAAAGAATCATTTGGCACAAGAAAATCGTTTCTCACAGCTATTAGCACAGAAAGACTGTATAGAACTAGGAATAGGACTGAAAAAAACGAGGAAAGGAGAAAAACGGGGGAAACGGAGAGGGGGTGGCAAGCAAAACACTCTACAATCTACGTAAATCCAGTCTCATCCTAGCGAAAGGATGATTATGCCCTCTTGTAAAACAGTCCGGCCGGCTGCTGCACCTGTCTTGTAGACTCCACATGAAGTAGCGATGACGCCAACTTGAATCGACTGAAAGTTGACGTAGGTGGCAGCTCTGTCATACTAAATGAAGGTAAGTGCACGTGCCGCCGCACGGGGAGTGGTAGTGGGGCGAGGTCGTGACCCCCTCATTCCCGAGCTCGCTGTGTGGCGTATGCTGCGCCTGCTAGCGGCCGAGGTCACATTCAGGCCGAGAGGACCACCTTGAGCAGGTAGCAACATACGAGGCACAGCAGCGCGGCCTGTCGTCAGTTGAGGAACTTGAGAAAGTCGACGATCTTATCGACTGAATGCGTCATGCTGGGGTGCGCCCGGTGCGGCCCAGGACCAGGAAGCAGAGCCCCGTCAAGTCGGCCGGGACCCGGACCAGGTCCTGGGTCGTTGTCCTGCCCAAACACCAGGACGGAGGCGAGCCTACCAGGGTCGCTGATGCTCCTCCTCCGGAGAGTGTGCGCGATGAAGAACGGCTGGCAAGGGCCAGCGGAGGTACTCCCCGCCGGGGAACAACTGCTGTTGGAAGACTCGACCCTTATCTGAAGTTGGTCTGGAAGGGCTTCATCGCGAGCAACTTTCTCCTCCTCACCCTCCTCCTCCTCCTCCTCGAAGTCGTCATCTTCGTCTTCGGTGACCTCCACCCTGGGCTGGCGCCAGGCCATCAGCGGGTGGGGGTTGGTCACAGCCTGGTGCGCGTTGTTTCCGTTAGGCGACACCAGGTGAAGCGACCTTCAGATACCGTCCGAGTTATCATGGGGTGGTAGCTCGCAGCTCTGAACCTAAGAGTCGCAGATGAAATTCAGTTGTTAAGCCAAGTTTGACGCGGCAAGTTCGTGTTTCAGCGAGCTGCTCCCCTCCACACTTACCCAGTCCCATATGCGCCGAGTAGCCGTCCCCTGGTCCACCGTTGTCTCCAGGCCGTAGCTGCTGAGGATGTGCCTGAGGCGGCCCTTGGCAGGGTCGGGTCTGTCCCCCGGGCCCGAGGTGGGTGCCGGCGGGCACTGAGGGCACGCCCCAAGGCCGCCGAGGCAGGCCACGGGCCCCGGCCCCGGGGTCGCTCTCCCGAATGGACCAGTCGATGGCGTACCGGCGAAGATGGCGTGCGCCGAGGAAGAAGGGCTGGGGCCTTTACTTCCCTCCAAAAACCATGAGTCCTTGAGGTACTTGTTGACCTCCGTCACGGCCGGCCGCTTCTCAGGGTGAGGCTCCAGCATACGCTTGAGCATGCGCAGCAACCTGTGACAACGAAAGCAAACACGTTTGCCTTACAGACATACAGTGGCAATTTTCGTAAACATATCAGAATGAGGACGTTTCTGTCGGCCCTTACCGAGGCGTAAACCTCTTGAATGCGTGGGGGACTTGCGCGGTGCGGCGCTTCTGCCAACGGCGAAAGGCCCTGTAGCTGGGGTCGGCGATGGCGGCGGGCGCTCTCCACGGCGGCGACCCCGTAAGGCACACGATAAGGCTGACGGCGAGAGCCCAACAGTCCGCGGCGGGCTTGGACGCCACCCGCTCGTTGCGGACCGCGTCGCTCAGCTCGGGCGGTAGGCCGGTGCTCCACGCGCCCCGGGGACGCGTGGCCAGCTCTCCGATGACGCGCGTGCAGCCGAAGTCGCACAGCTTCACCAGGCTGCAGTCCGACGACCATACCAGTATGTTTTCCGGCTTCACGTCCCGGTGCACCTAGAACAGCCGAAACGCTTGCGTCAGCGAGCGACTCATGGAGACCGGCAGCTAAAGGCGTATGTCAAAACAGCTAGTAAAAGCTTGCATTGTTTGTTTACGCGCAGACCCTACTCACCAGACCCGAGGTGTGCATGAAGTGGAGTGCCGAGGCTACCTGCTGGGCTATCCTCTTGACGTGCGACTCAGGCAGCCCACCCGGACGCACCAGCCCCATCAGGTCCCCGAGCGGGGCCACCTCCGTGGCGAACACGAGGCACTGTTCCTGCGGCGCCCGGAATGCCACCGAGTACGCCTTGAGGATGTTGGGGTGTGGAGACAGCCGGTATGCGTAGTGGAACTCGCGATAAAAGTCCTTCAGCGGCGTCAGCTCGCAGTGCACCTGTGGATCAATCGAGACGTGTTACGGAACGAGACAAGTGTAGGGTTTAAAATAAAATGA
>NW_026272991.1:0-1241 GCF_000697945.3 Frankliniella occidentalis | reverse complement strand
TCTAAGTTCAAGTGTGCATTTTTTTAGACACTTTGTGGTGTCTAACTAGGTTATACGTCAATTGGCGTTGAAACTTTCGACACTTCCGAAAAGTCTCGCAGCTGCACACCACATGCTTCCTATTGATGGAACTGTATGTGCCGAAGTGTGCAAAATTTAAACGTGTGCCACACTTCCTAGTGTGTGCCGTGCCAGACACACACTTCTTAGTGTGTTCTTTCAAGTTCACACAAGGAAGAGTGTACTATGTACACACTTGGGTTCACAGTGCACACTTGCGTGGTGTTCACATTATAAACGTTTTTTGTAAAAAGTTTAAATAAGTCTGCACACTTGGACACACACAAATCCATAGGAACCATAGGAACCATATGGTGTGCAGCTGATATACTTTTCGGAAGTGTTGAAAGTTTAAACACCAATTGACGCGTTTAACCTAGTTAGACACCACAATGTGTTGGGAAAATGCACACTTGATCTTAAACACCAATTGACGTGCAACGTTAAAAACTTGTTTTGCCAATGTAGCGCCTAAACGGTGCAAGATAGAGCCAAATGGACCAAATTTTCGATCAAAGCATTCTTCGTTCACGAGTTACCCCTTCGAAGACCATAAAAATATTGGACCAAACCATATTTCTTTGTTACCTCGGTTCACCCCCTTATTGGTGGATGCCAGGATTTGCACCAGGCGTTTCGTTGTCCAGAAGTTACCCTTAAGACACCCTGAAATTTGTAGACCTCTAAATCATCTCATTCCTCTTGCACGAACGACGGACAGACTGATACAAGAGCGGTTGCATAAGCCCGCTTCAATGCTTTTTTAAAAGCAGAAGGGCGGGCTAATAATGCTCTTTTAAAAGCAGAAGCGCCGGCTAAAAAAAGGGTTTTGGTCGTGTTATGTCCCTAAAGGGCCTTCCTGAATGTATGACACATACGTGTGCGCCAAAATGTCACATACACAGAAGTGTGCATGTCAGCCACATAATGCACAAGGCTGTGTGGAAACTATGTCACACTCTTTTTGTGTCGGACAAGTAGACACGTTTTTGTGATTTACATGGTTGTCACGAGTGTTCGTATGTCACACACTTGTATTTTAGAGTATGTAGAATGAAGAAATTTTGCCTGCCGTATTAAAACAATCCGCAGACGTTGCACGCTCAGAAAACAGTAAGCTGTGAAATTAAAATGTTCATAGTATTTTTATGTGTCATGCCAGACGGCACTCGCCTCGCACA
>NW_026272990.1:0-1175 GCF_000697945.3 Frankliniella occidentalis | reverse complement strand
GGGGTATTGAAGTGGAAACTTGCTCACTTTCTACTGGAGTGGTACTTAGTACTACCCGGCCTGTCAGGCTTCGCATTAGTTACTTGTAATACTTCTGTATTTTGCCTCCACCAGAACGCAAATAGCATCTGCACCCGCGTACTCGACTGTCGGACGGACCTCAGGTCTAGTGATCTGGCCGGGCATCTACTTGTGTTTCGTGGGGTAAGTCGATCCAGGTTGAGCACGCGAGTGTTCGGCATCTAACCCTCTCTTTCCCACCTGTATTCAATTCGTGTGCTGCTCTCTCGCGGACTTTGATGGTCTGCACCCGGTGGTTGATACGCCCACCCCCCCGCCACAAAATGTGAGTCTTGTTTTCTTGTGCAGGTGCAACGGCTGCTCAATGTGACAAAGGAAGTCGCTCCCCACCTTTCGATCGCAGAGCCCACCGTGCAGCAGCTGAGTTTGAGTCCGCCTACTTCACTTACTGCCGTGCTCGCGGCGCTCGCCATGTCGCGACTGAAGAGACTGCGCGTGGATAATGGTTCGAGCAGAATGCGCTCTCTTCAGGAGATGAGCGCTGCCGGCGCCTCTCTCTCGCAGGAACTAACAGACGCACCTGCGCGCCTGCAGTGGCTCGAGTTGATCGGCATCCCCTGCGACCTGCTGCCGTTGCTGCTGCCGGCCCATCGGCTCACGCTGCGGGTGCTGCAGCTGGAGCCAGGCCACCACTGGGCCTCTGGCATCATTGTGAAACGGCATGTAACGTGCAACCAGCTGTTGTCTCTGCTGGCGCAGTGTGATCTACGTGCGCTCCAGAAGCTCGTGCTGGTAGATGCGTTGCCCATAAACCACTCCTCACCTGCAAACTCTTCACTCTTGAACGACCCGTCTACCTGCGCGAGGCAGCGCGGCATGCTGCTGGCGGCGCTTCCCGCGGGGGCCCGGGTGCTGTGCTGGAAGTGCGACGGTAATACGTGTCGGGAAGTCTTTTAGGCGCGGCCAGGACCAGCAGCGAGTCCGCGCACCCGCGGGTGAGCAGTGCGCTCGCACGACCCACTGGATTGTTTCCCCCGGCATTTTTCATGCACTATATGCGACCAATGGTTTGTGTTTTCCTCAGTGATTTACGCGTGATCCGGTGGTCTGCAAACACCCTTGCAGGACTCAGGGCCAACGCGACACATCGGCAA
>NW_026272989.1:0-5442 GCF_000697945.3 Frankliniella occidentalis | reverse complement strand
CCCCCCCCCTTTTCTCCTCCCCCGAACCTTTTACCAGGGAAACAAAAACGAAACAAACTGGCGAGGTCGCACAGCGTACAAGAGCACACATCGTCCCCAGCCGCGCAGCGGTGTCGCCAAGCGAGCCACAATCTTACGACCACTGTTATCAGGGTCCGATTTTATTATTAGGGTCATTGTCACGGGGTCGAAGAGCAGGTCGGACTCTCGTTTGCAAATTGCCTGCCGCCGCCCATCCTCGCACCACGTAGATTCACCACTTTGCCCAAATCAAACTCGTCCGGTCCGGCGTGACCACAGTGTGGTCGCGACGCTTTGTGGGTCTTCCCCATCCCGCTGCTCGCCCGCCCGAACGTGTTAACATGTGTGTGTGACCTGACCGTTATGTTGTGAAGTGAGAAAGAGTCGTGCGAGTCTGCGTTGTGGTCGGCGGCGGGCGGCCGCGTGTCGAGCACGTGACGGTGGGTGGTTAAAGAGGGATAGGGAACGAGTCGAGGAATAAGAATAAAGAAGCTCAGTAATAACCATCGATAATAAAAACGATAAGAGCTATTTGTCGAGCGCCTATTTACAGCCGCCGCGACATATCTCCTTGGGAAAATGGAGAGCGTGGTGAGGAGGGGCGGGGGTGAGGGATGATTGGCTCGGTGCCGCAAATTCTCCTTTCCCACACACCCCGCCCCACCCCGTCCGTCCGCGCGACCCGTTGACCCAGCGAGTGGCTGGCTGGGGCTGCAGGCGAAGTCAACAAGATATACAAATTCACTGCGGACGGACGGACGGACGGACGGACGGACGGACGGACGGACGGACGGACGGACGGACGGACGGACGGACGGACGGACGGATGGACGGACGCGTACTCTTTTTTTTCATTGCCGCCCATTCTATTTTATAACGCAAACCTCTGTTATTTTGTGCTGTTAAAACGGACATGTACACGGCGCTATGCGGCCGGGCCTGGCGCCGTCGTCCTCACGTAGCGCGCGCGATTCAAATAAAGTGGAGTTGGCAAGCCGGGGTGTTGTACGCAGATGTGCGCCCTTCAGGGCCCTTCAGGCCGCGGCACGCAGGAAGGCCATCGCTTCTGCAGAAATAGAATGTCTTTTGAATCAAGGCATGTCGCCCAGGGGGTGAGCCCGCCCGAGGGCGATCCCAGGGGCGCCTTACGCCCGCTGCCCCCTGCCGGCGCCGAACTCGGCACTGACGCAGGTCGCCGCGGCCCGGCGCCGCCGGCGCCCCTGGGATCGCAAGCCAGACACCATTCGGCTGCAGCACTACACGTTAGAAGGACGACGCATACACACAGAAAGAACTGATGTTACGTCTGGGAGCGTAGCACTTTAGAATGCATACGTAGGGGTGCGATCTATATCTTTTGGCATCGCAACGACAACGACTCGTACGACAAAGCAGTAGCATAGCAGAAGTTGGCGCCATTTTTCATATGTCTTTTGTGTATGGATGTATTGTTGTGCACTCTATCTTGGCGGGAAGAGAGTTGTCGCACATCCTGCGGCATTGTGATGCAGGAGGAGCACCGCTAGTCAGAGTAAGTACCAGTCGAATGATTCCCCCGTCTCACTTAGACTGTACATCAAACAGGCGTGCGTGCAGGTTGCCTACTCGCTCGGGCTCTAGGTCGCCTCGGGAGACTGGCACATCCGGTACAGTGCAACTACGAATATGGACGGGGGAAAACAAGCACCTACCACCTAACTGAGGCGTCAAAGTAAGTTTGCTGTACATTTCTTGTTTTTGTTATCCATGGCAGTGCGCCTCGAATCACAGGATTAAATCCAAGATCCAAAAGCTGTGCCGCGCGCGGCTTGCCGCCGACCGGTTTGTGTTTAAGGACCGCGTTCCGATGCGCCTCACCCCGGTCCAGCCTGGGCCGGCCGGCATGTCGGAGGACGTGGAGAGGGGTAGGAGAGGGGAGGGAAGGAGAAGGAAGGAGTGAGTTGCCGTTGGAACGTCCCTGGCAAGGCGCAGCTAGGAGGAGGCTCTGCGCCGCGGGTGGCCACCGGCGCCGGTATGGACCGGGCCCCAAACTACTCACTCTGTCCTTCCCGGCGACTGCGCTCTCGCACCGGTGGGGCCGTTCTGTCGCTTGCCGTTGGCGTTGGTCAGGCCGTTGGTAGTAAGGCCGTTGCTTGAGCCGTTGGTCGGACCATTTCCATGAGACTTGCCGTTGGCCTGGGCTCGGGGCGCCGGGCCCTTTGGCCACTGCTGGCCGTTGGAGAGACTCCTCGGCTGCTGTCCGTTGCTCTGCTGCTGCTGCTGCTCCTGGGCCGGCTCGCAGCCGCAGCAGGTACAGGTATCCTCTGACGGCATGGCCGCGTGCCTCACTCGTTACATGTCACGCGCACGCGACCCGCGTGCTCACACTCGCGCCTTCGCCCCTGCGGAGAGGCGGGGCCCGTGGTCATCGGGCGGCTCGACGGCTCGGCGCTCAATAACGCTAGACGCGCCGCAGACGAGGAGGAGGCGGTCTCTGACGCGAGAGCGAGAGGTCTCGGCGCGGGGCCTCCTGCTTCGGGTCGGCTCGGCGGGTCGTGGTGGGGCCGACGGGCCGGTCTGGTGCGCGGTGTGGTCGGTCTGCGACTGGCCCGGCACCGCCGCGAGGCGAGGAGGCGACAAGCGCGGCGGGGCGCGGCGGGGCGCGGCGGGGCGTGGCGGGGCGCGGCGGGGCGCTAGCGGACAGCCGTGGCGGGGACACTATCAACTTCGCACGCCGTTTGTTTAGAAAGAGAGCGAGGGAGGCCGAGAACCGAGTGAATGAGTAGGAAGAGGTGGGAGCGAGAGAGAGGGAGAGAGAGAGAGGGAGAGAGAAAGGAGAGAGGGAGAGGAGGGGGGGAGGAGAGAGCGAGAGAGAGAGAGAGGGAGAGAGGGAGGGAGAGAGACAGGGAGAAGTAGCAGGAGTGGGAGAGGTGTCACCGAAGGCATGGGTTATTTCGAGCAGAACGCGAGGCGGGGTGGGTGTCGGCAGGGAGCGCGAGATGAGGCAAGATCACGAGCGCGGTGCTCCTGCAGGTGCTGCTGCGCAGAAAGGTGAGAATAAAGTAAAGGATCTCAGCTGAGGCTACTGGCGACTCTGGCCTCTTCCAGACGGATGGCGGCGCCCCGGGAGAGGTATCGGGCGGGGCGCCGGGCGAAGTGTCGAGCGCTCGCAGGCTCGGCGTCCGCCGCACTCAGACTTCGCTCCCCGCGACTCGCGGCTGCTCGCGGCACGGCCCGCGGCCCGAGCGCCTCGAGGACGCGGGCGCTGGCGCCGCTGCGACGGCACGCCTGTGCGTGCGAGGCGGGGGAGGGGGGCGCACTCTCGGTCAAGGTGTTTCCGCAGCCTGGCCTATCCTAGCGCGGGGCGTTGGGGTAGGTCGCGGGCCGGGCGCGCGTCGCACACAGAACAGCGCGCCCGCTGAACGACGGGACGGACGGCGCCTCGCGAAGGACCCTGCGCCGCCCTCGCGCCGCGTCCTGCGTCCGCCGGGCCGGGCCGGGGCGGCCGCGCGGGCAAGCGCTCGCACACATGTAGGCGGCGCGAGGGCGGCGCGAGGATCAATGCACCGGGCCGTGAGATAAAAACGCACCGCCCCGCCGCAAGCCCGCGCAGCCCGGCCCCGCCCCGCCCTGGACCGCCGCCGCCACCGTATCGCGGGGACAAATCCGCCGCAGAGCCGAGTTCTCGACGCCACCATTGACGCCATTGCTGGCTTCGGCCGGGTACTTGACTGAGGGCGCGCGGGGTCCACGGCGCGGCGGCGGGGGCGCGTTCGCGGGCCTGCGCGTGCGGACCATTATCCGAGAGGCTGTTTTCCGCCAAGTGAAACCGTTATCTATCATGGTACATTGAGAATCAAACAAAAAGAGGTGCGGGGATCCATGCACAGCCAGTGCAAAAAAATACAACAAAAAACCCTAAAAAAACAACAACGGTATAGTACATATCTATGACCGATTACACGGGCAGCGAGCGGGCAGCTGGGCGTAACGGCGGTCGAACCTCTCGGACACTGTACTGGTAAACACCGGGTGTTCGTGTGTGGTGCCGCATTGTCCACGTAGGGGTGCGAATCGCCGTGACGCAGGTGTGGGTGGGTTGTGTGGGGGCGTAGCGTGGCGTGGCGTGGCGTGGCGTGGCGTGGCGTGGCGGGGCGTGGCGGGGCGTGGCGAGGGTTGGAAAAGGGCGCAAATTAGCCCCGCCTCGCAAATCTCGTGGGGATATTTTTCGCTCTGCTTATTTGCACCAGACTAATCGACGTGTTGATTGGCATTTAGCAGCTTGCCGAATGGCGCGAGCCCTGTTGCAGGCGAACACCACTTGTCAGCTGCAGCGCACATCGCCGCTGCCGTTTAGCGCTGGCCTGGCATGCGTAGTGCGCGGGCATTGCCTACCCGCCAGGCACGGTGGCCTGGGGTGGTGGTGCGATGTGCCTGCAGCCCGCGCCCGCTGCTGTCAGCGCTGGCTTGGCATGCGTAGTGCGCGGGCATTGCCTACCCACTAGGCACGGTGGCCTGGGGTGGTGCGATGTGCCTGCAGCCCGCGCCCGCCGCGCCGCGTCCCGCTGTGAGAACGATGATAAGCGCAAGGGCCTGGTGTGGTGGTGGTCCGGCTATGGTTGGCCGCAGGTGATGTCATCCGACAAACAACGAGGACGTGACGGCATGGCGCGGCACTCGCCGCCGGCGTGCCCGCGCCCCGGCCACCACCAGTTCCACGCCGTGAGTGCGTACGCGGCCGGCACCTATGCCCTGCCCTCGCCTGCCCCGCCCCGCCTGGTCCCAGGGTGCTGGTCGCCATCACGCCACAAGAAGGGAGCCCGTCGTGCTTGTTGTTCTTTGCCTCCGCCTTCCGCCGTATCACCGCGAGGCATCGCATCGGTGCTTTCAAAGTTCACTGACTCCCGTTTGCCCGCGGAGGCCCCCGCCAAAGTCAAACGCTACTTGAGATTTGGTTAGCGGGGTGATCCCCGCCGCGCCTCGCCACGACCCGCCGCACCGCGCCCCGCCCAGCCTGGCCAGATAGCACCAGGGCGCCCCTCGAAATTCCGCGGAAATCCACCATCATTTTGCCGCAGCTGTTGCACCAGGGCGAGCTATCGGGGCCGGGCGGCTGGCCAGCGTCCTCGAAGGCAGCGACGGCGGCGGCGCCGCCCGAGCATACCACTTGAACGCTTAAGTGTTGTTTTTCGCGTCCGCAGGATGATGCAGTTTTTTTTTTCTGCCCCCCAGGATGATGCGAGAGTGCCTCATCTTGAGGACAGAGAGGGGCGCCCTGGCGGGAGAGATAAGAGCCAGTATCAGTTTCACCTGCGATGCATCGGCGCAGAGGTGATGACTGCTGTGCCCACCGCGCCCTTGCTACCGTTTGTGACAAGGTCACGTGCGGATACTATACCATACAACATCAGCGGCGAAAATGGGAAAGGGGGGGGGGGACCT
>NW_026272988.1:0-1222 GCF_000697945.3 Frankliniella occidentalis | reverse complement strand
GTGTTACGGCCGCTAACACCTCTCGCAACAGCCGCTACAGCTACTGCCACAGCCTCCGCCAGGTCCCCGCCGTGGCCGTGGTAGGTCGCTATAACTGTTGTTGTCGCGCTACTGCCACCTCGCGGGCCAGGCTGGCGAAGGGAAGGTGTTGCTAAACCAAGTGCCATCCCTGCTAAACAAGTAGGCAAAAGCCTGCCTACTAGACAATCCTTCGCCACGGGTGTACACACTAGGTAGCTGCGGGCGGGTTGCCTCACTGCATATATCCAAGGTGTCCAGCAGGTAGGCGACAATCGGCGGCAATTGGCCTGGCCCCCAAAACTAGGCGACTTCTGTCGACTATCTGCTGGACACCTCCGGGCATGAGTCCATAGGCATTCCACCCATTGTGCCCATGCAATCAGGGATCATCCACAAAGTACGTGCGTGATTCGCTGTTCCAAAACTGCCAAGTTTATCCTGTGCCAGCTCTCGGAGCGCCTGGTGGGTAGGCAACTTCTCGTATGCAGTGCATGTGTGTTCTGCGGGCTGGCCTACCTTGAGCCTCGCAGGCGCTCATTTCCCTTTTTCGCTGAACGAATCTTAGAAAAATCGGACGTACTTTCTGGATGGTCCGTTATACCCAGAACACCAGAAGGTGCCCAGCAGATAGTCGACATGTGTCGTCTAGACTATGTTGGCTACCTGTTGGACATCCCGGATTTACAGTGTTAGGTGAACCCGCCGGCACGCGTGAATGCGGTACGGTACAGTGTAACTACTATAGTGCGCGGCGTGGCCTAGTATACAGGGTGGTCCACAGATCCCTCCCTTTATTTTGCTTATACTGTACCGAATGCAGGCGTGCGGCCGGGTTGCATACTTGCACGGCGCAACGGCCAGCTGCTAGGGTAGGCAAGCCCGCCCGCACGCCTGCATGAAGTACAGTATAAGCAAAGTAAAGGAAGGGGTCTGTGGACCACCCTGTATTGCCTGCAAGGCGTACCGGGGACGACGCCCAGACGTCCGTGAGACAGGTAGGTAGGCAATTTGACCTCCACTGTAAAAAAAAACAGACTTGGACACGGAGCCTGTTACGGCGTTCCGTGCCTCACTTTTGGGAGTGATTTTCGAAGGGAGATCGCAGATTTACCTTACCAGCGATTTTTACATGGACTAGCAGTAACAGACTCTGTACTCAAAACTGAAACTTGCGGATTAAAAATTATCGGGACTTTTTCCG
>NW_026272987.1:0-1738 GCF_000697945.3 Frankliniella occidentalis | reverse complement strand
ACTTTTGCCCAATATCATAAAGTTCAAGTCCTGTCCATCTGCTTTGCTGTAAATATGATGGAAAAATATCTGTATGTAATTCTAAGGGCAATAGTTATGATTTTCATAATACTTTGCTCAGCGTTTCTTTTTTTTTATTTCTCATGCTAAATCTCTAAATTTCAGTGTAAAAGAACAAGTGTCAGTGGTTGCAAGTTATAACTATAACATTTCAGACCAAATTTGTTTCAGACATTTGGAAAAGACTCATTTGAAACCATTAATGTGCTAAGTAGAATTTTACTATAGATTGACCACAATAACAGTCCTGGCTGCTGCTCTGTTAATCTGTGGCTCCTGCTATTTAATCCATTTCATTGCTCTTGTTTTCCCGGTTAAAATGACATCAGAACTGTACTTTTTTAATCACTTCTGACCCGTTTCAACCAAGAGCATCCAACTCAAAATGTTTCTCTCCGCCCAAGGTTTCTAAGCAGAAGGTTTCCTGGACCTGGCTTTGAAGTTTTGGTAGTATTTTCACCAAACATAATCTAACTTTTGCCTAGTATCACGAAGTTAAAGTCTTGACTGTCTGCTTTGCTGTAAAGACGATGGAAATATTTCTACCTGTAAGTTTAATGCCAACCGTTTTGTTTGCCAGAGGAGATGGAATTTGTTTTTCTTTAATTCATTTTCAGGCCTGGACAGGTGGCGCACCGTTTCCGGTACTGTGTGAATCTTTCCTTTCTTCTTGCACATTCTATTTCCTTCCACAGGGGCCCCGCTGTGTTACTTCCGTCCCGAAATGCCGGCTTATGTTTGCTGATGGAGCCAGCTTAAGTTTTCAGATCTGCCCCTGTGCTGCGTGACTGCGATGTCTTTTTATCTTCGTCGTTTCCGGTTTCTTTAACAGGATGAGCGCTTGCCCATGTGGAGGATGTAACGAGTGTCTTGAGAGTGTTCATGACCTTGTGCAGCACCTCCGCAAGAAGCACAATGCGGCTACTTTCACACCACGCTTTCGTTGCCCGGTGCCAACGTGCGACGGCTTTGCTGGCAATGGTTACTGGGTGAGAACCACTCGAGGTTTTCGGGATCACTCCGACCTGCACCACAGCGTTGGACGATGTAACCGTCGCGTGGTCGCTCTTCCGGCACAGCTAGTGCGAGAACGAGTGGCGGTGGGGGGGCACGGCGAGGTGCCCGGCGCCGTTCAGGATGGTGGTTGTGACGGTGGTAATGGTGACGGTGGTGATGCAGAGATGGATGTGGTGGCCGATCCGGCGGACGAGGAAATCGTACTGCGGGAACTGCGTGACGTGATGGACGAAGCGGCGTCTGGCGCCAAGATGCTCAGGCTGAGGATGCAGCACGCGTACGACATTCCTGCATCGACTGCTAAGGGGATATTCAAGGAATCAGTGGCCTTCACTGTAGGTATTTGTCGCTCCCTGAGCGAACTGGGTGCTTACCGAATGGCGCAGGTGGGAGTGTACGACGGCCTCATGCAGGACCTACTCTTCCCGCCGGGCTTTGAAGAGGTGATGCTCCCTTCATCGTGGACCGCGCAATCATCGCTATCACAGCTGGGCTATTTTGACCCTGAGGACATAGACTTGATGACTCTGTCTGGGGAGGAGGGGCCTGAGATAGGCTGCAAGAGGCCTAGGATGCACTTTATAAGTCCTATCCGCACCCTCCAGCTGTACTGCTCTCATGTTGATGTCTTTGATAGGATAATGAATGAGCCCCCCCCCCC